>NW_010533881.1:0-6659 GCF_000687285.1 Phaethon lepturus
CAGGAGCAGGCGGTCCCCAAGTGCCGTAAGACGAGCTGGCGGGGAGGACGATCAGCCTGGCTGAACAGGGAGATTCTGCTGGGACTCAGGGAAAAGGGGAGGCATCCTCTTTCTGCTGGATTCCTCCCTTCACTGGTCGCTTGCAGCAATAGGAGGTGGGTCTCATCTAGGTTCACGGCATTCTCCAGTTAAGATGAAATTGTCATATTTTAGCTAATCAAGAGATGCGTGAGGACTTATCTCAGACTCAGGACTGGCCTGTGCTCTGCTCCAATGCCAACACCCTCACAGATGCATCGTAGTATGTGTGTGCAAATATTTTTTGTAGTTTGTATTGATTATGAAAGAGCACCCTGAATGGTTTCCCAGACAGCTGATTTTCCCAGGACATCCATAATAACGAATTCAGACAGGAATGATGAGCAAATCTGCATCTGTGCTGACTCCCGCGTAACCTGCCAGCTTGCAAGTCTGCTTGGCTCTCTGCACCCACAGCTGCTCATGTAGCTGGGTGCATTGGCTGTGCACTCCACAAGCAGCACTGCTTGTCTGCAGCCAGGAACATGAGGAAGGAATAGTTATTTGGAAAAGCATAGCTCAGGTGGCACGGTGTTTACCTTCAAATGACAGAGTCATATGTCACGCACTGCGCGTATTCTAAATTATGGAAGAGAAGTATTCCTATATTTTCATATTAAGTTATTAATTTTTTTTTAGAGGATTTACGTGCGTAAAGAACTAAGGGCCACAATGTTTAAGTGTTAGCTGCTTATTAGAACACCTAAAGGAATGAAATTCAGGTTCCTACTTCTCCTTCTTCCAACACCAGGAAGAATTAGATGCTTGTAAATGGAGTTCAAACATTCCGTGCACAGACAATGAGACCACCTGGGGTTAGTCAGCAGAAAGTGTGGAGCTCTCCTATCCTGCCCATCTTCCAGTTAGGCATCTCATCAACTGTTTGCTCTTCCCTGAAAGTGAAGATTCACAACCACTCTGCCAAAGGGCTGAGGGGAACGGCTGTGGTCTTTTAAAATGACAGGAATGATGCTGCTTGTTTTACCTAATCTGAGAAGTAGATTAAGTGTGGATCTGCCATAGTCGGTGTGCGTTCACTGGGCGATGCAGAAAAGGCAATGCATATTGCCGAGCTATTTATTCTTAGGTTTAGAAAAGAAGAATGAAGGCACCAATCTTCAGGTAAATCTCTGGTCAGTGAAACTACACTGAAAGGTGATGCTGTTCTTAGCAGTGCTGGCAAGCTTCACAGATACATCGGTACCTCCATTGCAGAATTTCCAATCCATATTTAAGTAAAATTCTTCATTAATAATATTAGAGTAATACAATATTTACCCCAGACTAAAGATATCTACTGTAAGGAAGTACGTTGAATGAATATGATCCAGATGAAAGCTAGAGTGGTGGACAGTTTCCTCCCCATCTTAAGATGAAGATAGTTTGTGCTCATAAAATATTCACATCTTTCTACATGAACATGTTGATATATAATTCATAAAAATACTAACTATGATATTTCTAAGTTTGAGTAACTTACCCCAAGTTTTGTTCAGCAAATGTAGAGAAACATGTTAAATATATTTGGACACATCAAAGATAAGAATATTACTCATAGATCTGAGGTCTATTACCTCAGGACACATTATGTATTCTGTTTTTCGTATGTTCTCAAGTATTTCATTAAACATTAGAATTTTTCCACTTTTTATACTTTTCCCTTGATATTTTGCTTAAGAATGATGGAACATAACAGCATTTGCTTTCTGAGTCAAACTCTGCACTGTATTTTTTATAGTAACTTTTGAAAGCAAAGGTTTATCTCTGACAGACTGTGATTTGATTACAGTTCTTTTATCAATGTACAGCCAAGCTTTACACACATAGTCAAGTGTAAAACATGGAAAACAAACATCAGGTGAACAAAAGCCTTTTCTCTTAAAAATGTCAATAAACTTATTAGCTAAGGGCTAGACTAATTTTGCCATCACCGTCATTATTACTTCTACTTTAAAGGCATTTTATCTCTTCTATACCTTTTTTAGAAAATAAGTTATTTTGGTGTGACTTTTCACAGAAATAAAGCAGTGATTAGCAGAGCATCCCCAGTCCAGAGCATGTATAAACACCACTTCAATCCCTTTGATGTCAAAACATGCATAAAATTATCCGATGCCTTCTCTTAAACAGAGATAAGTGTAATGTTTTGCTGCAGCTGCGCCTGGAGAAGAGAGGTTGTGATACGGCAAGAAATTCTGAGTCTTTTGTGCTCCAGGGACCTTCACCAAATGCCATACTCCCCATGTGCTCCCAAGACCTGTGGAAAAAGAGATGACATCAGTGCTTAAGGAGCAGGAGGTAGCAACAGAATTAAAGCATGAAGATCCTCATGAAGTAGCTGCATGCAGATCTGTATGCAGACAATATGTATGTCCTGGAAGAAGACTCTGAAGGAGGTTTTGTTGGCTTCTTCGGGGAGGAAGATGCTGGTAAGGGGTCACCAAAATGTCAAAACACACCTATGGATGAAATCACCTCTTCAAGTTAACTTCAGTTACACGTCCCGTCCTGAAGACCAGAACTTGTATTAAATTGGTTTCATAATGGAAGAGGGAATATCATCCTTCAAGAATCTGAAAGGCATTGGGGAAAAGGAGGAAACACGTACAGGTTAAAAGCCAAAGGCAGAACTGCAGTTCAGGCTTGCATGTGGGAGGTGATACTTGCTTGGTGGAAACAGGAGAGTTTAGAACTTGGGGAAAAGTTTTGAGAGATGCTTCAACTTTGATTCCACGATCAGAAATTACAGTGTCTCTGTCAGCCTGTTGGGTGGCATCTCTGCTGTGGAAGATTATTCCCTTCCATGTAATGCTATGCAGGTAACTGCTTGAGAAACACAAGAGTGTGTACTCTCAGTCTATCCACAGCTAAGAGCAAAGCATACTTACTTTCCCCTGATTTAGCTTTGAAGTTATCTGGCATTGAGAAGGGCTGGACTGGATGTCCTCCAGAGGTACCTCCCAACCTAAGTTCTTCTGTGGTGTAGAGGGATGAACCTGGTGATGAACAGCATGACCAGTGACACAGGCAGCAGATGGTTTTGGAAACGTGTCTCCAACTTCTTTTCTTACTAATCACCTGCAACCATTGTCCCACACATTCCAGTCAGCACGGTGACCACCAAGTGAAGAATGTGTTGTTTTCAACCGGGACGCTCTCCTGTGGTCAGTGTCATGATCTGGCCAAAGGGCCTGTTGAATGCAAGGCCAGGGCAGAACTGCTGCTGTGGTCTGAGGTGGCAAAGTTCTGCTGTTTGATTTTGACTTAACTCTCCAGCTCATCAGCAGATAATAATTGTTTTTAACACTTCCAAATACAAGAAAATCCTCTTATATGGAGCTATTTTTAGGGGGATAATCAAAAGATGATGTATGAAGGGTGGATGTGTAAAGAGCTCAAAAAAAAGTCCTGTGCTTCCTAGGCAGAGGGATTGTGTGGTGGAAACTGAATGGTTTTGCACTTTGGGTTTGTGACTTAGGCCACATAAATGTGCCACTAGTGATCAGGGCTGCTGTGGTACACTTACTCAAGAGGAAAGAACTATTGCTTGTCCAGGGCTGCTAGTACAATCAAGAGAGAGAAACAATTATGGTGACTACTTCTTTCTACTCACAAGGGGAAAACAGATGATTTGGATAGTTCATCACTGTCTAGTACATAGTAATTCCATCCAAGTTGTAGATGATCTGAATATAACATAATATAGCAGTATGGTAACATAAAAATAACAGATACATATTTTTTTTTCTTCCTTTCCAAAGAGGAGCTATTATATTTTAAATTGCATAGAGCAATAGTACTTTTCTGGTTTCTTCAATAACCATTAAACAAATTTCCTGCTCTGTTCTCATCCTCTTCTTCTGAGTGGCTATATTTTGCAGCTGAGCATTTAGAACTATTTTTGCTTAGGGGACACTCCAGGGTGGGATTTGTCCTATGACAGGAGGAATGAGCTGCCTTCCCCAGGAGCCCAGAGTTTGTGTCTTGAGTCACCTTCTGATGCATGCTGTCATATGCCACAGGACTGCGACCAGTTATCCACAACAGGCACCTGCTTGCATCATTCTGGGAATTCTCTCCCACATCCTTGTGGTGGGCACCTAAGTTTTGCTGTGAGACAGAGTTGGTATGTGGCTAAGTTATGTACCTGAACTCAGGAATCTATCTGTATCCTAAACCCAGTAATACAGACATTGCCTACATGAAGGTATTTTGTCATAATTGAGTATTATACAGGTACAGTTATACAGCTTTAATCCCAAGAGTGCTTTAGGCATCCTATAGGGACTTTAATCAAGATCATGTTACCTATGGCGTTCAAACACTGGAGAGTGACTGCATCTTCAGTTTTCAAAATAAGAGAATTACAAATTCCCATTTTCACCAAATGATCCAATGCCTGGCCAATTTGCCCTTAGGACTGTAAAAGAGGATTTTTCAGCGTTCTAGAATGAGAAGCAAGCTCAGAATTATATTTAAATCAGAGTAAACAGGAATGGTGAGGAATTGATCTTGTTAGTTCTGCAACCTTTATCCCTCATATATTCCATTTGGTTTTGCTAGAAAGTAGTTCTTTCAGGTACCTTCATATTTTACATCACTCTGTCAGAAACCCTGTTTTTGATTTAAGAAGAGTGTGTCTTGTAAAATAACCTTACCTGTGACACTCACTAGAGATGTTTTTATACATTATTCTAAAGTGCTGACATGGACCATCTTCCTGATCATTCATATGAGTAGGATCTGGTGGATATTCTCACTGGAAAGGTTTTATTTGACTAGAGTAGGTAAAAAATAGAGGAAAAAAAGAAAATTCTTGAAATCTTAAGCAGCTTGCCATGTTCGGTAAACTGCACATTGTATTATGCACCATGGTAGGACTTTATAAAACAGTACAATAGAAGTACAAAATATGTTCAAGCACTTAAACAATCTGTCTTGGTGAAGAAAGCTAACTGATCTTCAAAGCTACATTCACTATTCCTAAAACATGTTGCACTTTCTTTCTCTCAAAGATGAGCCACGCAGAGTGTCTAAGTTTTCAATGTCATCAGCATGTCTCAACTAATTGCAACCGCTGTTCAACATTTTAAAGCAAAGAGAGAAAAACATCACTCTCAAATCTTTCGAGACCATATATCACAGCCAAGATCGGGAGCTGCTCAACAGAGGTGATGCCATGAGACAAGAAAAATGGACAGCTTCCACACTGGTCCAGCAGCACCTGAGCTGTTTTGCCATGTCTGAAATAATAGGAAGGATATGGAGGCTCATTGCAAATGCTTTGAGAGTATCTGCGTAATAAAGAAGAGGCACAAAGGCATTAAGCAAGCAATTTTGAGTTGAAGACATCAAATCATATTTGGAAATGGGCATGCAGGGTGGTGTTATACTGTTGTGATAATCTACAATGTGCCCAATGCGCCAGTAAGGTTGCTTTATTGAAGGTGGACCCGGTTTCATTTAAAAAGGATTTAAATTTGGTATCAGGCAGGCCTTTTTTCCTCCTTCTTCCACCTCTACCACTACCAAACAATCAGTCTTTTGCTTTCATTAAATTATTCCCTCCATATTAACATTTTATCTGTAGAATTTCATTCCCTTTGCCAGTTTTGGATCAGCTTTGATATTTCAAAGTAAAATAATATGCAGGATAATTAATTTATTAACCAACTCATGCTCTAACTAATTCAGGATTTCTCATCTTTTGAATCACTAAAACAATAGAAAAAAAGAAGATAAATGCTTTCTTATTAAATTGGTTAAAAGACTTACTTTTCATATGTAAAATAAAAATGCTTTTATGTTAGCAGGTCTGTTATCTTGTCAATGAATGAAGGATTTACACGCCTAATATTCCTTTCTGTTCATAAAAGAATAGATTATATGAAAAATGTGATTTGGAATGAGTAATAATTTATTAGTTCAATGTAGGCTTTAGCTCAGCTTCCTAGGAAATAAGTTTTATATCTTCATGATGTCTATATGTTTCTTCATCAGTCTTTCAGCTCACTATGAACATTTTTCAACATGATAGTCACAATTCCAACCAAATCTGTTGAAGGTATTAACCTCTGAAACATTCTCAAGTTTCAAGAAAGCAGAGTACTTCTTGTAATAACAGGACTGAAACTACCGCTCTCTATTGGAGAGAAGGCCATAGGATATGGCTGCCCAAAACTAAAATAGGGTAGAGCCTAAGGAAACCAAATTTGTGTATTTGCCAGCTCACTGGACAGCTTGTCTACTCGAAGCTATATTTTGTCTTTGGACCCCAGAGTCCCCCTTATTTATATGTACAACAGAAACATAGACAGATCCTTCACTGCCTGGTTTGAAGCCATGGAGTTGATAATGATGTGTGGTGCCTCGGGGACTCCAGGTGGGTAGCAGGCAGAAGATCTGGTAATTTTTCAGGCTGTAAGAGCTAACTAAGGGGAGATGATAATGGTCTTCCACAGAGAGATGGATATTTACTGTTTTTTCACCACCTCTCCCAGTACAACAAGCATTATGGGGCAGCCAGCAGGAGGAAGGTTCACAAGGAGGTATATACCACAGGGGCGAGTTGTGGAGCTCTT
>NW_010533881.1:6690-32479 GCF_000687285.1 Phaethon lepturus
CTAAAAACATTTCTTGGGTTCATTAACAGCCAGCTATGCTCCACACTCAAAGGGGAGAAAAAAATCCATTGAGGGCTTCCTGGCTCAAGAAGTCCTTGAGTTTTAAGTGTAGGGGGAGAAGAAGTATTCATAAGTGCTGCTACCAGTTGCCTCCATTTGCATGCTCTTTGCTATCTGCTTCTATGTTTCGGGGATTGGGTTTCATTTTCCACAAAACGCCTTCCATTTATGTTGTTTAGATTTGTTCTACATTAGTTACAGTAGCATATATTTATTGATAATTTTACTGCTTTCAAAAGACAAACCTCTTTAGACTAATTCATTCACGCTCAAAATAATGATGTTACATAAGATATCTGAAGGGTTTAAGTGTCACCCCAGAGACAGCAGCCACCCTTCCTTACAAGCTGGAGGCAGGACATCCATTTTTGCACTGTCAGCTTCTTCTAACTGCTCAAACTCTTTCTAGTTTGGTCTTTCTAAGTGACACATTGTCCACTGCACTCTTTTGGAGAGGTAATCGGCGTACGTTACCTTCTCAGAAGGATTCCTGTGGTCCAAGCACCATCCAGGGAGCCTATAGCATTTGTATCTCTTGTAAGACCTGCCACCAGAAGAAAAGGGGGTGATGGAAGGCTGAAAATATTGATTAACTCTTCCTCAGCTGATTTGAGCAATTGCATGGCTTTCACCATGCGCTGCTCATTCCCATGTTCCTCAGACTGGTCTCAGATGGAGACAGGGAACTGATGTGTGACTCGGAGAACACACCAGGAGCCGAGATTCCACAGTGACTTCTTATGGGGCTTCAGCACTTTCTGCTGGTCGGTAGGTACTGGCCTGTCTTTTTTTGCCTTTATTTTTAGTATCAATTTTTTTACAGGAAATGAGTGGACACAGGCTAGTTAACCACAAATGGTGCAGCTGAATTTCCTGCGTTTGGGAAAATTAAAGATAACACTCTAGGAATGCAAGGGATGAGCCTCACCCCAGGAAAGCCACCTTCCTGATCAGGCTGTCCTCCTTCCCTCTTGGGTAAGTATTGAAGAAAGGATATCAGGATGGATGTTTCTTTGGCCTAACCCAGTGTGGGTGCTCTTCAGATTTTTTGTTAAGATTTTGTGGTCTGGACACAGTACTAATTGTGGGACCCATCCCCATTGCTGCATCAGGGCGACTGCTTCAGATTATATGAGAGATCTGGGGGATTTTTTGATAACTCCCTACAGCACTGATAGCCCAGTTGCAACTGGGAATGCAACTGTTCTCTGTGCATCAAGAAGCAAGAAGATACCAAACCATGAGGAGGAAACAGTGCAGTTTTCATCGATGTTCTTTAAAACAAAATGTCGTAGTATATCTGAAAGCTTGAACCTGATCATTTAAGAAGTCCCTGAATGCCACACTGAGAGGTATAGTACCTGTCCTGACAGTTAGAAAGGAGTAAATAGCAAGGTAGTCTATATTTATGGAAACGATCTTTGGCAACGATTACAATTGCTTGAATAGTGCATATAAGAGCCGTTGGAAACACCAAACTGAACAGTAAATTACTTTTCATTTGACTGCATTTATGACTCTTCACTTTCCTGTCTGCAATTAGGCTTTTGATCCCAGAGAATCATTGAGGATGGGTCTTCTGCACCTAGCCTGAAAAATTTGCATTTCTAAGCATATATATATATGTATTTACATATGTATATATATATAAACATTATATATATATTGTATATATATAAGCACTGCATGGTTAGAAGCCTGGAAAGCATATACTTTCATAAGAATAAAAATATTAGTCATTTACCATTCGTATTCTCTATCTTAAAAAATTTCAGTCATGCAGATAAAATGATGAGAACATCCCCTAGGTCAGGTTTCATCCTAATTAAATTAACCTAATTACATTAGCAGTAGGAAACTCTCAAGCATACTAGCTAAGTGGGTTATTGGGCTAGTCAGGTAGAGAAAAATCTTCTCTTCGTTTGGCCAACAGACATTAAAAAATACGACTTTTGTCCTTTATTTCTCTCATACAGAAAATTGTGCCTCCGCAGAAATGAGCTGTGTGCAAATAATGATTAATGGTCATAATATGTAGAGAGCTGTGTTAGTCATAATTGTAGTAGGCAGTCAAATAAAGGCTAAATAGAATCTAGAAGCATTTTTTCAACTCGTGAACATGAAGCTGTCCAAGGAATGGTAATACCTGTTGGACATGGTTTTATCCAGTGCAATGTAACTCTAAATGTGATGATTGAGACCTCGCTTTGTGAGATTTTTCCCTGAAAGCTATTGCTGGGCAGCGGGGAGTGGAGCAAGCAGATGTGATTGTGAGGCCTCACTGTGAGGATGAACTTACTGGTGTGGAGAGATGATCGCAAATGAGCAAAAGGGCAAGAAGACTACTAATATTTGGAGAGGAAAAGCATCATAAGCCAAAAGGTTGAATAGCAACTGAAGCTGAATGGGAAGCAAATGAGAATCACATGGTGTTTTAGGAACGAGGTCCTGCGTAGAAGCATTATGTAAAGATAAACAGGTGCTGCTTTTTTAAGTTTAAGGTATGAGACTAATCATGAGACTATATCAAAGAGGAATGCCTAGATGGTCAGTTTTCCCCTCCCTTACACATAGATACACACACACACACACACACTCATACACTTACACATTCACACGAATGATGGTGATACTGCTGATGAATGTGACAAACTAAAATGCACTAATACAAATTGTTGATACATGAAAGACAATTACATCTGCATAAAAAGTATTCTAAACATACCAATATCAAGCAATTATTTAATCTATAGCCTATGTACTGAAGCTAAGGTCTAGACAGTAGTATCTGGAGCAGGCACGGGGAGCCGTAACACTAATGAACATTTGGAAGTTCATCAGGATACACTCCATGCTTTATTCTGAGAGACAGAAACTCATTTACAAACCAATGGGCTTTATCTGGTTTAGAAATCCCAGATCAGGCAACCTAAGAAACTTTCCTCCTAGGATTCAAAATCTTTTTCAGAAAGCTTAGTCTGGCTAAATTGACACTTCTAAAGCAACATCAAGATACTATTTCAGCCTTGTTTCCACAGAAAGACTCACAATTTCATACCTGTACTTTAAAGACAAACCCTCAAAAACACTCATTTTGTTAACAGGCTCCAGAAAACTGATGAATCTATTACCTTTGTGCTTTATACCCATGGAGGAAAGAAGGAGGAAAGTCCAGTAAAGACTTTTCCATGCATTTTTTTCATGTTCCTTTTTTTTTCTGTCGAAGCGTTATATTATTGGTGTTACAGTTACAAACTCCATTTGGATTATGGTCATTGTCCAAAGCCATTTCTTTTTTAATAGAAACACTTTGAAAAATTGCCATAAACTAAAAAGGGAAGGAAAGGCTCGGAAAAGACATTTTCAGTGTAGTTTTGTGATTGTCTGTTGTATGTAGACTTTACTAGGATGAAGTAAAGATATGAGCTATGTCAAGAAGTCATGGACAATTATAAGAAAATGTAGTTTCTTCTAATATTCATTACTGAAGATTTAGAATAACTGTGTTGACCTAACTTCCCAAATGAAGGTCTAAAGAGGGAAATGAAATCTCAAAGAACTGGTTTCTCATTTCTGACAAAGGTGAGCATTTGGAGCTCCTGTACTCCTTTTAATGCCCTACAACCACTCCTCCCCTAATACAGATCTTTTCCCAAAATTATTTCTCCTACTGGACCCTCATTCTTAAACACTTGTTCCTGCTTTAAAAAAAAAAACAACCAAAGACAAACAAATGTAACAAGTATGAAAGCGAGCATCTGCTGTCCTCTTCCAGAAATTTGGGAAGCCCCTGTGCCTCATCTGATTGTAGAAACTCAATGACAAATGTCCAAGCTAAGGGAAATTCAGTTGCCTTAAAGTATTAGCCAGTCCTGATTAACTGCTCATAATGGCAGCCTACTTTTGAATATTTTTCATATCTCCAGCTTCCTCGCCCCGCCGACCCTGGCATGATTATTTTTCTGGAAATCGTCGCATCTGGGTCTAACAGCACAGCATTGGAAAGTGCATAAATACAGCAACAGCGTGAGTGTGCCTAAGGATCTTTCTCTCATAAACGTTAACACACACTAAATAATCAGGCAGCAGATCGGTCACAGGAGCACTGTCTCTCACAGGTGGATTTCCAGGCTGCAGCCTACTCTAGCACTGCACTCGCCCTTCACATAAGCTGTGAATTGCATCAGTCATTGCACAGAATTGCCAGGGCAGATCTGATGGAGCAGCATCAGGGCTGGTCAGGCACACCTGAGGCTTCAGAGGGGAATGAGGGTGAAGAGGACGCGGCCTTCCCTTTGGCGTGCCAGGAGACCGCTGTCCTCACCTTCCCTGCAGCACTGATAAGAAACAGATAAATGGAAAATCTGAGCTGGGGGCAGACTCAGGAGGAAAGTTGGGGAAATTTTAAAACAACTGAAAGCAACGTTTTACAATGGGAAGTAGCAGGAAAAGTTAAACATAAGTGCTGCCATCTGCACTGCTTATAGCATAAAGTACAAGATGTATGTCTGAGGCTGCCAAAGGTTCAACAGATACATCTCCCGCTAAAAGCCATGAAGTGCAGCGCTGATGGTGGGACTGAGACAGCCTTTGGCAAACAGAGCTGTGTTCAAAATTCAGAAATGGAACCACCTTGTGCATTTTGGATGGACATGTTTGTCAAAATACTGTTTTATTGTAGCAGCAGTGGAGGCTGAGGCTGTTGCTTAAACCTCCATCAAAACAGTGAAGGGTGAAATATATATACTTGCTCAGAAAAGAGCACAATTCACAACCAAGTAGATGGTCTTTTCCACATCGTTAATATTTACAGTTTTACACCTAGTAACACCACTCACAACCAAAGCAACCACTCACTAGACTTCATTAATATTCATAGTTGCAAGCCAAGTAACACAACTCATAGCTGGTGCCTATTCCCAATACTACATTACTATTTACAGCTCTATAGGTGATTTAGCTAACATATAAGTTCACAGTGGTAAATCATGACACTAAGGTTAACTTACACTGTGGCCTTGCAGGCTAAGTAGGATCTTAAAATAAAAGCTTGGATAAGAATTAATGTTACTATCTGCAATAACTTCCACTCTCATAGTATTTAGTCTTGTAATTCAGCTTATATTGAATAAAGATTTTTCATTTGCAGCATAAAGACTTCTTGCAAAGTAAAGTTGAACCAAAGTCATGCCCGTGGCCTGCTATGGTAGCAAGACCTTTTCCAGAAATCATCAGCTTTTTCATTATGACTCCAGGCATACTTAAGAGATGCTACAGACAGGATTGTGTTGGTATACTAGAGTAATAAGTTGTTCTTATGGTTAATTAATATTTGATACAAACCTTAGTGACCTGCTAGAGGTCATCCCATGTATCTTTATTTAACAGTTAGATATTTTGTCTAAACTAGTTCCCAGAGTCCCTTCGTACTCAGTGGGCGTAAACCAGCACCTCCAGAAGACAATTCATGTCCTCTACCCAAACCCTGTTTAATTCCCATGTCAAAAACTAAAGGGTCCATTTCCCAGCTGTGTGAGGGAGCTGTAAGAATGACTGTGTGGGATGTGGGATGCAGATTTTGGGACAGCCATGATTCATGGGAGGGCAAAGTATTTGCCTACATGTGTTTCTGGTCTCCTTAAAGCTGTTCACAATTGTCTTACACATAGAGCAATGTGGTAATAAGCAGATATCTTCTTAATTGTTTCAGACTAACAAAATGAGTAATGAAGCTCTATATCATATTCACAGGCTCTACAATAATTGTTCTCCAGTCTGCACACAGGCAGATGTCGGTCATGATCCCAAACAATTTCAAATAATTACAAAATATTTTTCAGACCCTAAAAAACTGTAACTTGGTGTAAAGTATTCCTACTCCCCATCTTTTAATCTTTTGAAAGACATAGAAACTAAAAAAAAACTTTATCTAGTTTCAAGATACTTTAAAACATGCCATGGAGCCCAAAAGAAACCTAGCGGCAAAATGTCATGCTGGTGCAATCTCTCTTGCTCTACGCATCAGATGTTAGTCTTGCCCCTTAATATCACCAATATCTTTTCATGTGGAAAGGGATATCTCCTCTTTATATTGTTTAGAAAATGCAATTCCAGTTGGGCTCCAGTGTAGTACTGTGCCTGCTGGTTTTTCACCTGAGCAATGTCATCCATCTTTCTTTGTGAGGAACAACCAACTAGGAGCTAAACTGTCAAGTTTTAGCTATTAATTGGATGCACCAAATCTTTATAGTGATACTGGTTGCCCTACAGTATGTGTAAAGCTGCAGCAATGAAGCTGCCACGTTTCAGAATCAGTTCAAGTGTCTAAGTTCTCACACCCTAACACAACAGCTCTCTGCTGTAGCTTTTTAAGGTTGGTCTGGCTGGACAGGCTTCCTTTTCCAAATTAGAGCTGAAGTGTGCTGGCACAGGCTCAGCAGAGGCTGGAGGTGCTATTAAAGGAGCAAAATGCAGCTGATAGACCAACGATGCCCCTTTCCTTGCAGGGACACAAAGATTTGCAGTGCAGCTGGTCCTCTCTGCTTACTTCAGTGCTCATCTCTTAGCCATGCCCACTCCCAAAACCTACCCAAGTGCCCTCTGTGGTATGTGATATTACATTGTTAAATCCTGCAGTAGCATAATGATATTTAAGCTACCAGGCACTTTATGGTGCTGATATATTAGTATGCATAAAATTAGCTAATGATGCAGAATCTACTAGTGTTCATCCTTTTATATCCTTTTGCTTTCAAACTGGCAATGTAGCAGAATCCACTCTCCCACCCACCCTTCTCCTTGGGTTTAGAAAGCAATTTCCTTTTCTAAAAAGGGAGTTTTGGGGCACTAACTAACCTTATAGTAGAACAAGTATTGTTCCAAGTGCCTAGTACTTAACTGGGGAAACAGAAGGACTGAGATGATAGAGAAAGTAGGCAAATTAATGTAAATATTTAAATGCAAGGAACAAATGGGGTTTCTCAGCTCATGGTTGCTCTGTACTCACTTGGCCAGAGGGATTGAGCAGGGCCTGACCTACGGCTCAGTGTGGTGGGAGTGCTACAGTATCCAGCTGTGCGGGTAGTGCATCCCTATCCCAGCGTTAAATACAGAGACATATGTAAAAAGTGAATGTTCTGAATTATGTGTCTCTGTTCCATAAATTAACATTTACATTAAAGGAAGCTCTAACCATCTGCTGAGGCAACTTCAGTCTCTCTTTGAGGTGCTGTTTGGCCTGAGGATCTGTCCCTAACTCTGTTTTGTTTGTTTCAGCCTTTCTCTTTTATACAGGGTGGGATCTTGAAGGGTGATGGATCACATACTGAGGGTGAGTAAAAGTGGGGAAAAAGGAGCTTTTTTCCTCAAAGGATTCTTTGAAGACCTTCCCAAGGCAAGTATCATCAGCTACAAGTGTCAAATTATGAAATGTATGGAAGGGGTAGTGGAGAACGTTTAACATTTCTGGCCCCACCTGCTAAATGGCTCTGCCCATAGGCAGCAGACAGCACTAGAGACAAACGGGAAGAATTATTCTTCAATCTAAGAGCAAACAAGTTGCACAATGCAGAGTGCATCCCTTGATATCACGAGAGGAATGCTCTTGGATTTAATGATTAATTCTAACGTTTCTAAGTGCTAAAGGAATTGCATCCATTAAATGAGGCATCGGGCACACCCATGCAGTCTAATGCACTTAGGTCCCATCTCACATCACCACTTGGTGCCTGCTCTGTGGTCTCTTTCTTGCATCATTCCAACTGGGTATGAGGTGAAGAGTCAGGAGTGGGAGCAAAGCCTCAGAGTCGTGCTGCAGCTGTGGAGCGAGTCTCCGAATGGGAGGCCCATGCTGCAAAAACCCCTTTTGAATGGCTTAATCCTTGGCTTGAGCTTAGCACTGCATCGGCTCTGTCCATCATGCAACATTGCATGCTTGGGGGAGGTTGTGACCGGAGAAGAGAGGTTTGAGGGGTGTGTAACTGGCATCTTGGCTCTGCTGACATGAACGCCACGCTCCCGATGAGGCCAGGATTTCTCCCACAGTTACTCTGTTCTGCCTTGCATCTCACAGGGTAAATGTGTTGCAGGTGTAAGACTTTGCAAACAACCTGTCAGAAAGTAAAGCAAGTGTCCGTGTGGGTTTGGGACTGGAGATGAGAGTGACTGTGAGCATACTGTCAACCAGAAAAGTGCAGTAGTGGATTAGTGCTTCAGCATGTCACCAGCCCCTGTGACCAGAGGAAAACTGGCCAACCTGTCAGGGCTTGGAGTCCTCCTACTACTCTGGGTACCATGAGCACATAGCACAAAGCTTGGGAGGGTGAGGCGGGGACTGCTCATAATAAATAATTTTCAAGTATTTAATGAGCTATAGCAGTTTTCTTGGAGGATGATTTATCCTCTGTCACCACTCCTGTTTACTTCCAAATGGTATCTTAATTGCTTTTCTCCTACTTGTTCCTCAATTAAAGCCTCTCTCCACTTTTGCTTTCATTTTCAGCACATCACTTAATTTTCCTTATTTACTTTTTAATTAATGATCTGGCACTTTTTTCTTTCTCTAAGCTCATTGCATTGAAAACTCTTGCCCTTCGCTACTCTTTCTTGGGAGCAGGAAAATGAAATTTTTTTGCTCCAGACAAAATTAATTTGACTCTTTGCTTTGTTTCCTCTCTTCTAATGAAGCCAATGTGGCTTAAATCATTGACTGCATAAAATTATTTTCTGGGACCAGATACACCCTCTCCTTCTGTCATTTTTGGCAATGCAGGTATATTAAAGTTAGTTCTCTTTTGCTAACAGTATTTTTCTGCAATATAAATCAATACCTGCAATAATAATTTGTGGGATTTAAACAATAATAGTATTTTCTACAGTTTCTCACAGATCTACAATTTTTCCAATATCTTTTCTGCAGGTGTCTTTTTGGCTATGTGCAGCAGATGTACATATAACTCTTGAATAGCAGAGTGAGATAAACATGTAATATATATGCTCGCTGAAAAAACAACAGTGCAGGAAAAAAAGCAATGCACTCATTAGCATGGCTTTTAAGCAGATGTAATTTATTGACTATCTCATAGGTCTGAATCATTTATTTGCTGTGATTTTTTCAAGTAGCACTCTATTTCTAGCTGTTAGCCATATCATCAGTTTGTGAGTAGGTGAAGGTGAATGTGATGCCTATTGTCTATTTTGCAATTATGCTTAAAATATCATACATAGAGAATACCAGATTTTGGGTTTCCCAGGGGCAGAGCCTGGCCCACCACTGCAAGAGGATTGCCTGAGGGAAATTCCCTCTTGGTCCTTCCATACTACAAACTCAGCCTATCTCAAGTCTTCCTGCATCACTAAGTGGGGCTGCTTCTCGCTGCCTCAACAGGGAGGCATGTGTCTCAGTGGCTTGGAGCGAGGTCTTGTGCACTACCCAACGGTTTTGCCATGTGGAGAGGCACACGGCTAATCAGTCAGTCTCCAGGGGCATTACATTCTTCAGGAAACAGGTCATCACTACACAGAAGTGGACAACAACCTTCTGGGAGACCAGGTAAGTACTGAATAATTAAGACTGTGTTCAGATGTGTATGTTGACAGCCAAACCCTTATTCACCAGCTGCTGATACTACTGAAATCCATAACCATACATGGATCACAGAAGAGTGAACGGGAAGACTTGAACTCTATGGAAATGAAAGAAAATTCCTTACTCTTTCATTGAAAGTTGTCCATAGCATCTCATATCATGAGACATATAAGGGACATCCCATATAAGTGATTTATCCTTAGAGCAAACTAACAGTGTCATGCTGCTGAAGCTAGAGACAGTTATTTGTGTTCAGCCACACAATGAAAATCATTGTTTTTTATGTTTGAATTCTTAGGTGTATTTGCCAGTTGACCAGCCAAGCAAGTAAGTCCTAGAAGTTCATTTTACACATTGTTCTTACCAGTTGCTTAGTACCTCTCAAGTTCTCCAAGATATATTTGTGTGATTACTAAGGTGCTTGTTTGCGGTATAGTTTCATTTGGCATTAATGGAATAGTATAAAAAGAAGCACTAATAGCTTTATGAATATTCATGGTAAAGTCATGTAGCTACTCTTGGTAACATATTAACCTGTTTTGCGAGCACTTTAATGACTTGCTGCTCTTTTCATGCAAGCAGTTGCCACTCCTTGGTGTTTCACAGGTATTAGCATGCATACCTCCCTATCCTCCAGAACAGTAATTAGAGTCATGTCCCACTCTAGGTGTGTCTTTAAAAAAGACATCCATTTGGAGAGCAAAAACACACGACTGGGACAAGTCATTGGGATGCTTTACTTAAAATACATGAAATACTAAGCAGTGACTACTATACAAACAGCCCGTAAGCTACAACTTGGCAAACCACCTGAAATCAGGCCCAGTTCACAAAAAAACCCACAAGGAGGAACACAACAATTCTTCAGATGATTTATTTGAAAAGAAAAATTTAATCAATCAGCTGTGTCCTGATGAGTATGCAAGTCATTCACATACTGCTTGGGAACTGGTTTAGCTACCAAGAACATGCCAGATCCCACACTGCTGAATCCTATTGCATCCTCAAGTCTGGTCATAGTCACTAAAATCAGACCAGCACCACTTTGCTTACAATTTCCACCTGCACATTGCAGTGTGATTCTGGGGTTAAAGGAAATACTTTTGTGAGGTGGAATAAAGGTGCTCACTAAGCTAATCTCTAGATGTAATGAATGCATTAGGTCTTCTGCTAGTATTGGTGATTTTCAGAGTTCAAGATCATAAATTTGTTTCACTGTAATAAAGATAATCTCTTCTAGGATATGCTGAATCCAGCAATAATTGATCACAAGACTGCAGTCTTTCCAGAAAGAACCATTTAGAAAATTCAGTCCATTTGAAAAGAATTTCTGCTGCTTGCCAATGATGTACATTGACAAAAAGGAAAAAAAAACCCAAAAGTTTCTTAACAAGATTTCCACCCAAAGTGCCAATTTCTCATCCAAACCTATGACGTTGGTAAGTACAATAAAGTTCTTTCAGTAGATGGATAGTCTATACAGCCTTTCTTAGAGAATAAGAATGCCCAAAATGCAACACTATTTGCCATATTAAAAAAAAGTCATATAATTCCCCAATCTGCAGTATCCTGTGAATTTTCCTGTTCTGCAACTTTATGCAGTTCTTCAGCTTTGTTCTCTATGTTTAACAGTAAACTATGATTTTAGCCAGCTTCCTGTTACATTAGAAGGAACTGTTGGATCTGCTCCAGAGCAGATAAAATTGCTATGCCTTACAGATATGATTCATCTGATTAAACAGTCAGCTGATCAACTGGGAAAATAAATAGAACAAAATATATCATTAGACTGAACCATGTATTGTTATCACTGTTCTTTACTCTTACTAAAAGATCGCATGAAGGCACCAATAAAAGCTCAAGGATGTGGAATAAATAGTACAGATATCAAGTAAAAAAAGAAAGTCTTTGCCCACAAGATCAAGCAATCTTGGTCTCGTTCTCCAATGTCATTTCCCAAACTGGGGCACAAACCCCATCCCCTTTTGTACACCCATCTCAATGAAGCAAAATCACAGTCTTACAACCTCAGACCGATGTATGTCCTCCAGCTGTACCCCACTGGCCCACGCTCAGACCCTCAGAACTTGTCTTTACAGACACCTTAAAGCAAGCCCACATGTCCATCCTCTGTCCCCATGGGTCTGACCGTGTGTCCTGAACTGGAAACATAGGTCCCAGCATTGGCAGGATCTGTGCAGTGGTCATCATACTGGGACAACCATCCCTCCCGTGACATAAGTCATGCAGGAGGCAACTCCTGTACAGAAGGATTTGGTGAGCATCAGTAGCTGCCTGTGTGTATCTGCCACGGAAGTCCCTCCACTACTGTTTTTAAGATGCTTTCTGTTCTACCAGCAGTAGACTTACCATAGCTTGGGATCTGCTGCTGCTGACAGAGAGAGTCCCATGGGCTTACACAGAGAATTTCCATCCTTCCTGTAGCTTTAGAAACTAAAAAGGAGGTTTTGTCCACTGTAAAAACAGGGGAAGACAGTGAGGAGGCAGAAGTACTGTTTGAACAGAAGAACCCAGCAGTTTCATGAATAAATTTGTTGTAGCTCTGAGAGTAGGTTTGCAGCATGGACTTGCAATTTTCCTTCAGGTTTCATTGCACCACCCCAGTCCCTGACACTAACACTGGATCTTCTAGGGACTAATATCAGATGATCTCATGATATGCTCTTTAAAGCAAATATTTCCAAACTTGTCCTTGTATGTACTACGAGCATAAAAAGAAGTAATCCAGCATCAGTCTCCCTCTCAAGATGAGAGATGTGGATTGAAAAGCAGATCCTCATTGGTAAAAAACCCTGGATATGCCCTAAAATGACTCACCAACACATGAACTAGTGCCCTTTTGTGAAGAAATTGTCCTTAGACCTAATTTGGCTTCATTCTTCCAGCAGAGAGAGAAGCAGATCTGCAGTGATGGGAACAATGATTGCACTTCAGAAAACAGCTGGCGAGAAGTGAAGTTGTCCCTGGGAAGGTTTTAGGAACCAAAACAAGAAAATAAATTGTATGCGGACTCAGCATACGTAGGAAATAAAGCAACCCACACAACTAAAACCTCTTCCCTGAAGTGGTCCTTCTCCTGGACTCCTTGACCCACTATTTGTTAGGTGGGCAAGTTAGAGCTACTTTCAAGAAGTCTCAGCATTATGTGAAAAAATGTTATCTGCCTTGCAGCTTGTTTCTTGGTGAAGGGGAAAATATTTCCATGGCAAAATAAGGAGGAGGGGTGACAAAACACTAGTTGAGACAGAAATCCTGCCAGAACCAGTTTCTGCAGAGCACAGAGACTGGGGATGTGGCTGGAGGTAAATCTGTGATTGTTCTGGTTATGTCCATGGCAGGAAAAGGAATGGATGTCACCCGAGCTATTACTACTAAACTGTGTTTTATTCAGGCACCTACAGCCAAGGCATCTATGAAAAGCTTGTTTCATTTTTGGTCTGAGTCCATCCCGCTCAGAACAGGGTCACATGAATACCCGTATAGCACAGCAACTGGCTTATTCAGGCCAGAAATTCTCACCTGTAATGTTTTTCCTGTTTTTCTTTTCACTGCCTGTTCCCATCAACTTTGGGAGATCTAGCTGGGTTGCTGGAGAGCTGCTCTTCCCCAGGGCAGCATGGTGTCAGTGTCTTGTCCCCAGAGTTCTTGGCCACACACCTCCTAGGGCAATGGTTGTCATCGGATGGCTGGTGACAAATTTTCTGGGCCAGCAGGAGATGTTTGTCTTTCTGACAGTATAAACAGTAAGTATTCAACCAAGTCTATTCACCACCCTCACTAGGAAAAATTTCTTCCTTAGATCTATTCTAAATCTATGCTCTTTTAGTTTAAAACCATTATCCTTTGTCCTATCACAACAGGCCCTGTTAAAAATTCTGTCCCCATCTTTCTTATAAGCCCCTTTAAGTACTGAAAGGTTGCAATGAGTTATCCCCGGAGCCTTCTCTTCTCCAGGCTGAACAACCCCAACTCTCTCAGCCTGTCCTCACAGGAGAGGTGCTCCCTCCCTCTGATCTTTTTGGTGCCCCTCCTCTGGACCCGATCCAACAGGTCCATGTCTTTCCTGTGCTGAGGGCTCCAGAGCTGGACGCAGGACTGCAGGTGGGGTCTCAGCAGAGCAGAGGGGCAGAACCACCTCCCTCGACCTGCTGGCCACGCTGCTTTTGATGCAGAGCAGGATACAGTTGGCCTTGTGGGCTGTGAGCGCACATTGCTGGCTCATGTCCAGCTTTTCCTCACAGCCCCCTGGGATCACAGAAAGCTTTGGCATATCTGCCCCACGTTATGGCTCAGGGGGACTCTGAGAGAGATATCCAGGATTGCAGTGCAGCTTCCACCTTGAAAAGTACCGATTGCGGGAATGAAGAGAGTTGCACCCATGATATGGAGGCTGCCATTAACACACTATAATAGTGCCATCTTAGTGGTCTAGTTCATGGCTGGTGAGCGTGAAGCATCCTAGGAGCCTCTAGTCCCTCTCTGTCAGTGTTCTGCATGGGGGCTTAGACTAATCCTGTTAACACATAACTTTGATCCTTGGGGCCCCAAAGACATGGGAAGAAGACTTACATGGCTGAGTTGCATGCTCTTGTTTACAAGAGGCAGCGTATCTCCACTATGTGCTTTCCATTCCACTTGTATGTCTTTAACCTCCTTTTTAAGGATACATAGAGTCCTCAGTAATTGCTGTATTCCATGCAGTATACACTGTTCTGGAAAGAAGATGTATTCAGTAAACATTGGCATAATGAAGCCTTCATTCTTCACTTGTCCACTGAGGAAGAAGAAGTAGCGCTCAGAGGATTGCAGCAACTTTACCTCAGAGAGTTTTTTAAAGCTTTTTTTCTCATTCTATGAAAACTGATTTCACGATGGGGGAGGTCAGAGTAGACTCTTGCCATACACTGCAGTAGCTAAGAACTTTGCTTACTCATTCCAGAGACGATATTACTAAGTTGAGGCAAAAATGTTTTGGTTTTCACCTTTTGTAATGCAATTTTTTGCACAGTTGCCATCAAAACATTATGCCAAGTGAGATAGAACCTTGAAAGAAAAGCTGCCACTGAGCTGCTTGACAAAGAAAGCAGGAAGGCCAAGATTGCTGGGAAAGGATTTTCATTGTAATCTTGTGAATTTATAATGAAACACAGATGAAATGAGGTTTTGGAAAATGAATGCAGGTTTGTCAGCTGAAATTCTCTGAGGTTCTGGTTTTATAATATAAATGGACCAGATTTTAGATTGCTGAAACCTCTTCCAATACTTCAGTGATATCCATGTGATAAAATTGGTTAAGCTAATCTTTACGAAGAAAAACAGGTAGTAGCTCTATTTCATGTCAATTCACACTCTTATCTACTTGAGTGCAACATTTACTTCAGCTGTCTGAAGAGAGAATCAGGTCTTTGAATTTACTCTAAATGTATAAATTTGATCAGTTAGTTCCATTAAACACCAAATTGAATTGAGAATATGTGGATTATGGCTGTATTTGAGATAGAGAATTAAAAAGAAATTCCTCAACACAAATGGGCTTCAATAACTCTGAGTGCTTCCTTCAAATAAACATTTTAAGGAGAGGTTTTGTTTGGCATTATATCTCTATTGTGAAAGGAATGATGATGCCCTAAACAGTGTGACTGCAGTATTGTGCAATGAAGTGCTGTAGTTTGTTGAGTGGTAGAGGACCAGGAAAGCTTCTTTTATTCACTTCAATGTAAAAAGCTTAAAGCAAGAGAGTTTAAGCAGTTTGAAGGACAGAAGTCTGCCATATTGCAAAATGTTGAACATGTTCCTCAACAGTTAAATAGTTGCGAAACCTTTAATAATATGGACAATTTTGCTGTGACAAGCACTGATGTGGTAATACATGAGTAACTCACCCATCTTTAGTGGTACACTTACAGGCCTTGTGTAATGAAGAAGCAGATGGAAAGAGTTTTAAAAGCTAGTTTGTTGAATCCAGCTGGAGCAGTTAAGAAGCTTCAATTTAGCTGTGAGCTCTGCAATTACAGTTGTCTTTCACCAGCTGTCCAATGGGTCATTGTGCATGGTTTTCTCTAGACTGAAGAAGTGCCCTGTGTTAATTTTTTTCAAGTTGATATATGGGTCTAGATCCTCAAAGAAACTTCACTGTTGACCTGATTTTAGGCACTTCAGCGAGAATGTCAGTGTGTTTCCTGCCAAGCCTGGCTTGGAGCCCCATTTCAACTCCACTAGAGATGTGGGGATCCAGATGTCCCCAAGGAAACAAACCAGATTCTCAATGGCTAAGCAGTCACTGAAGGGGAAAGAGCACCAGAGAAATGTTGATGTGGAGCAGGACAGAGTGCCTGGCACCTCTTTTGTGAGGACAGGCTGATGTGGGGTCCCAGCTGCTCAGGGGCATGAGATGCCTCTCTACTGCTCAAAGTGACTCTCCTTGTGAGATGAGTCTTACAGACATTCTCATGAACATTTCTCATGAGCTAGCTGAGATGACTCCCAGCTCAAGGTCCTGGCTTCTCATCGTCACAAACCTGTGCTTATGGTACAGAGCAAGGGGAGTACAAGGTACTTCAGTCATGGATATGACTTCTCTAGGAAGATGGAGGCCAGGTCCTGTATAAATGAATCTAGGGGGAGTTTCCATGCCAGATCTAATCCTTTGCCTAGAATAATTTTCATTGTCAAAACTTATTACTTGTGAGATATTCCCAGAGTCAATGTCTTTTATAGAGTTGGTTTTTTTATCTACAGAAGACCGTCTCTGCAGAACGGTATTTATTTTTCGTTTATATTAAATATGCTATTTTTGTATAACATGTGGTTTATTTCCCCCCAAATACACTTACAAACGTAATAGCCACTGGCCTCTCTAATACATGTCATGAAAGTCTTCTAAAAGTGTACAGAGTGTATGACATGCTGGGAAACAGTAGGAATCTCTGCTGCATTCGTAATAGCAGATATTACTGTGTTGAGCAATGACTATTTAAAATTATTTTCGTACTTTATTAGTAGTAAGGAATAGTTAATACCTGATTTTACAAGCAAAGACATTTATGGATATGATATAGAAAAACCTTTCAGATGGAAAAGTGTATCTTGTACTGAGAGAGAAAATGCTGGCTGATGCCAGGAGTTTAGAGTGTTGGTCTGTTCCAGAAAAAGAGTGTGCATGTTGAGCACAAGGCTGCACAGTAACAGACTGTAAGTAAGATAAAACCTGCTTCAATATGAAAAGCCATTCACAAATCTAATTTCTAGACTTACTCTGAAGGACTTCTTGAAAACTCTTCCACAAAAGATGATTTGTCTTTAACAGGACCCTTACTGGGATGCCACCAGGAATGGACCACTCCCAGGGAAGCCAGTGATATTTGGGCAAGAAGCTGCCCAGGGCAGGACAATGAGGTGACTACCCTGTGGCTCAAGGGAAGCAGTCCTATGGGAAGCCCAGGTGGTAGGATTAGAAAGTGCAGGAGTAAAATGTCCCAGGGCAGCAGCTTGTCACTGCAAATGGTCACATCAATGACCTTGGCTGCAGAAGAGAAGGCAGGATTAAGTCTCCCTGGGGATGTGGAGTGGTTTACAGAGCTTAGACTCACGTGAGGAGGACCGCAGTCCCAACAAGAGATATATTGTTCTTTCATCCCTGCAGATTTTCTTCCTGTAAAATTAACCTAAATGTGGATAGCACTTCTATTCTCCTTAATGATAAGTCTTAGACCTTGTCTTCAAAACATGACATCATTTCTGCAAAATTTTAAGATGAGAATAACTGAGATAGATGAGAGTCTCAATAGACTGTGACATGATATTGCACAGGGATACCTGCATGTAACTGTTCTGCATCAGGGTGACGGGGACTGGTCGTGCAGGATTCTTTCTGGATTTTAGTAAGAAAGGCACAGCTACAGATGCTGTAATAAAATAGTTGTTTTAATTACGTAGAATAAAAAGAGGAATACAGATATTGAGCAAATCTTATGTCCCTTCAGATGCTGGGTGTTCTGCTTTTGTGCAGCATCGGACAGACCCTGGCTGCATTTTCCCACAGCACGCTGTGCAGATGCCATCCATGGAGACATTCCTCCACCCTCCACACAATGGTATGTTATTATTTGTCATGAACAAAACCATATACCTTCTCCTGACAGGTGTCTCTCATAATGCCCACCACTGTGGAACACAGGCCAGCATGGGATGTTCCAGCACATTCCCTTACAGCAGCTACTTATGCTAACTAACGTATGGACTTCTCAATCCCCTAAGTACAAGGCCTGATACAGCAGATATGGCTTGCCCAAGATCACTCACTCCTTGAGTACAATGTCTTCCACAAGGCTTCTAATGCATTATCATAACACCTACTAGAACAGTACTTAAACAGAAACGAAAAAAAATAGCTTTTAATGTGATTAAACATTATTTTCACATATAATATGTCATAGAAAAAATTATTTTACCTCAGTAACTATGTCATACAGGTTCTTCCAAGAGATAATTGAGAAACATCTTAATGTCTCAGAGCTTAAACCTACAGCATGACGAGGCATTGGTCACAGCTCATGGAAGGATGTGGTGGTTCTGAATCACTTGGATTTTTTGGTAGATTGGATAACTTCATAAACTAAATCATAGTCTAACTAAACTTCCTATGACCTCTCTGATCGTTCATCAATCTGTGCTCAACTTTAACAACAAGGTAATTGTGGAATTTACCTAAAGAAACGTTCCATCAAATACCAGGTTAGCAACCTGAACAAGTCCTTCTGGCTCTGAAACAGACCAGTCTATGAGTGCTTTTCATGTGCTGCAAGAGTGGAGCTCAGCAAGCAGCACATCCACTTAAAAAACTGAAAAAAACAGCAATGAGAGATGAGTTTGTGTTTTGCCCAGTGAAGATGCAGATATTATCCAGAATTTGGAAGATATTTTCACAAAGTACAGAAGAGTTAGAGCCTTAGATGGGATCCTGGCAAGCATGCCGATGTAGAGCTGGGTGCGGGTCTGTGTCTGACATACACAATACAACAGATGTAGTTGTATGGGAGTATATATTCATTAGCTTTATTATGTCATCAATTATTTAACTTGCAGAAGATGCTTTATGAACAGGTCTTGGAGAGCAAACCTATTCCATTTTCAATATCACCAGGAAAGTCCTATCTTCAGCAGTTTCCTCCGGTGTTACCCGAGTCAGAGCATGACACTGATTGCCTCATGGCCTCTCGTTAGGTATTAAAAGAACAAAAAGATTTTTTCCTTTAACAAAAGATAAGAGAGAATCCAGCAATTAGAGCTTTTGTTCTCCAAAAGGCCATATGTTATTTGAAGAATTTTGTGTGATAAAATGCCTTTAATTAAATTTGCATCTCTTCAGGTTGACAGGCTTCTTTTGAGATGTTAATGACACTCTTGAATCCAGCGTGGTGGTGATGGTGCTGCTGTGTTCAGCCGCTAAGCCAGCACATCCCCATCCTTGCAGTTACCACTGCACTTTTATAGCTAAGCATCAGCTTCAGATTGAACAGTGGTACTTTATAGCAGAATATCCAAAAAGCTGGAAGTGTCTGTCAACAGCTTCATACAAAAGACAAGCTCAGAGCCCAAATCAGATAGTAGAAACAGGTATGATGTTCCAGCATGCCAAAAGATGCCCGTGAGATATATGTATGCAAGGCAAAACGGAGAAAGAAAGTAGGAAAGACCATCTGGAAGTCCATCAGTGTTTTAGTTTTGCTAAAAGAGATTACCAATTTTTCCATGCTCAATGTTATTTTAGGATACTGTGGTGAAGGGGGAGTCTGTCAGATTAGACAGGAATTGATGGGTCTGAGGAAGCTCTTTTTCAAAAAAAGATTGGAACAAAAAAATTCAAGAAATGAAAAATAATCAACTTGTATTTTCCTGTCTGCTTCCCTGTTTCCAGCATATCAGCTACAGCAATTCAGACTTTTAAACAGCGTCTCCTCAGGCCAGGTTCCCTGGGTCAGCCCCACTGTGGCTCTGCCCTGAAGGTAGTCTTTCTTTAAGGGAAGACTATCATCCTTAGCCACAAGGTATTTGTCACAGTGAAAAGTCTTTGTCCAGGATGACACTTAGCTTTTTGGAGCCCTTAATTCTCTTATTTAGATAGGATAATACATCTCTGGGAACATCACAAGGTTTGGAAACCCTGCTGCACACAGGTTGGCATGAAAATAAATAGCCTGAATTTGATGATGTTAGCTTTTGCTCTTCCATCCCTGGAGTGCCCACTGAAGTAATCATCAGCATCAGCCACTTGCTGGGGATGGGAGATTTTCTGTTGTTCACAGGTGCAGCCCAAGTCCCTCCCCATGGTGCTTTTGAATTTCAAATGCCTATTGGGAATTCCTGAATGCCCAGAGGGTTGGACTGAACAGAAGAAAGAATCAGGTGAAAACCGTGATCTCTCTCCGCCCTCCTTACCAACCTGAAGTGAGTTCAACCCAGCAACGGTTTACTGCTATTTCAGACCTGCCAGATCACTTCTCTCTTGCTTATATAGGTAGTGGCCCAAATTTCTGGACAAACCAGCGCTGTGGAAGAGGCCAGCACCGCTACAGACATGTCAGACTTGCTGGGGACGCGATGAAGTGTCAGTCTGGTGGGCTGGGGCAGTGCTTCCTGCTGCCCCAGGAGCTGCTGCAGAGGCTTTCCCCCAGCTTTTAAAAATGGGCAAAACGTGATGCCGAGGTCCAGCAGCTGCTAGGAAAGTGGCCGCTCTCTCCTCGCACGGGGTGTAGGCACCAAGCCTTTGGCAGCAGGGTGGCTGCCCCATGCTGGACGCGGCCAGTTCCAGATGGCTCCAAGGGACCCAGCGCGGGGCACAGCTGAGCCCATCAGTGAGGCTGGTAGCACCGCTGGGAAAACATATTTAAAAAAGGGCAAAACACCTCATTGCAGAGAGAGGAGTGAAGAAAAAAAGTTGTGAGAAACAGCCCTACGAACAGCAAGGTCAGCGAAGAAGCGGGGGCCGGGGGTGCTCCAGGCACCAGAGCAGATTCCCCTGCAGCCTGTGGAGTGGGCCATGGTGGAGAAGGTTTATTCTGAAAGGCTGCAGCCCGTGGAGAGGAGCCACGCTTCCCCCAGGGGAAGAAGTGGCAGGGAGGAGCTGTTACGGACTGACCACCACCAGCCAACACCATCCCCTGCGCTGCTCAGGTGGCAGAGGAGGTAGAAGAGTTGGGGGTGTAGGAATGAAGATGAGCTTGGGGAAAAGGGGGGAATGGGAAGAAGGTGTTTTATTTTTTGTCTGTCTTTCTCACCATCCTACTCTATTTTAACTGGCAATAAATTGAATTAATTTTCCCCAAGCTGAGTCTGTTTTGCCCATGATGGTAACTGATAAGTGATCTCCCTGTCTTCATCTCAGCCCATAAGCTTTTTCATCCTATTTTCTTCCTCTGTCCGGTTTGAGAAGCGTGAGCGAGAGCAGCTGAGTGGGTGTCTGGCAAGCCAGCCAGTGCCAACCCACCACATGCCTTTACCAGGATGCTTTTACTGGATTCTTTATGTATACCAGGAATACAATGCTGATACAGGGAAACAAAGATCATTTAGAAATGACTTAAAATGCAAGACTCCCCTATTGCATCTATACAGATCCCACCACAGTTTGGGTAAAACATATAGATGGAGTACAGTGAGCTAGGATAACAGATTGCCAAAGCAGGTAGCCTGGGATTTGCACAGGCCCCCAGCCCAGATGAAAGTGCCTCATTCAGACAGTTTCTTTGAAGGTTGATGGATTCTTCAACACTTGCAAGACAACTGTTCCCCAATGAGGCAAATAACAAAAGGGTGCTAAAAAAAAAAAGGTCTTGTTTTCTTCCTAGTAAATACTGCGTGAAGGGATGTTTTCTTTAATGTAACCTTTACCTCCAGTGTGCAAAGATGCTTTTACTCAGCTAGGAGCTTTTAAAGTTTTTGGCTATGCTTTATAAATGTCAGGAATGCACTTGCCTAGGTGATGGGAGACTGGCATTAACTTCAGTCTGGAGAAAAGAAAATGGTTTGCCTGGGAGAGGTGCTCCAGAATTGCACAGTGCTACTGTTTAAGTAAGGTGACCATCACATCGTTGTTGGGGCAATCACAAGGGGGTATTAAAAAGCAATCAAAAAAGTGTGGCTGTTGTTTCTTGATGTGAAACGCCAATATCTTTCTATTTAAGGCTTTGCATGGGTCTGTTACTGAGCAGCGAGAGATGCAAGTGTTCGCTAAGCTCCAATCTCTTAGCAAAACCATAGACTTGCAGCAGGCTGAACAGTCAAACTCATATTAAAAATTGGCTGGACTTTGTGTAGCCCCTCAGGTTTTTCATGAGGAAGTAAGCTTAGGGGCAGATCGAAAATAAGTGGGGGACCGTTCAAACAATGTTCCCACTTTGGACAAACCATGGCTCATTTGTCATCTTGATGCCTCTGCGATGGCGTCAGATTTTTTTGACAGATGTTCAGCAATATTTCAGTACTTTCTCAGATGGGCCTATTCATCTACAGATAATGTCTAACACCTTATTTCTTAATTAATTTCATCTAGTTTTCCAGAGAGCAATAACATATAATCCTGGGCTGAGAAGGAAAGCTGTAATTAGATAATCTGCTGATGTCATGGACTGTCATGAACAGTGGAAAAATACAATTAAATTATAACCATTGGCTCTCAATGCAATCTGAAACTGATGATTGTTTCCATATGTAATTAATATGTCTATTCTTATTTAGAAACCTTGGGCCAGGCCCGTAGCGGCTATAAATTGGTGTTTCCTTGTGGACTTCAAAGGACTAGAGCAGTTTAAATTGGCTGGAGATCTGGTTAGTCAGACTTTGGTGGCTTATTCTGGGAACAGTGGTGTAGTATTAACCCCTTAAAAAGGAGAGCTAAGCAATATTGGTTTCAGAAAGACATATGTCCTTGCAAAATCACCTTTACCCAGCTTGATATTGGATATTGCGTTCTCCATACCTTGTGCACCTTTGTGGCTGCTTGTGTCTCTACTCCTGGCACTCAAGATTCCCTTTCAGTGGTAATGTTGAGTAGACTTCTAAAGATTTTGGAAAAGGTGAACACAAGTGATGGCTGGTCTCTTCACCCCCATCCAAAGCTACAACCTCTACACAATGTCCAGTTTATTTTCCTCAGTAAATACTGAGTTGACTTCAGTGTGTGATGTTTATGCAAAAAGAGTGGTGATTTGCTATTCATTTCATTTCGTATATGTCACCAAAAAGTGAGGAAAATCACAACTTTTTTGTATGGTTTGAGAGGCAGTGAGCATTCACCACTCTTACTAGAGCTCAGTGACAACAGCAAATGCTCAGGACCTTTGAAAATCTGTCCTTTTTCTCCTTGATAATCTGTTTGTGCAAGGGCATTAAGTAACTGATCAGATCATGTTTTAAATAAGCCAGACCCAGGGCCAAAACCTATAAATTTAGACAAACAGTACCTTGGTTTATATCCAACACTTTAATACATTTTACAGGAAAAAACAAAATAAATTTTTCGCAGCCTCAATTAAATAAGCTGATTTTTTTTAAAAAATCACCAAATCCTTCTTTCCTTGATTTCTCTTTCACAGACTCTGGAATCTTTTTCCTACCTAGCCCTTCTGCCTGGCCACCCACTGTAATTTCTGCCCACAGATTCCCCATTAGAACTGAGCTGTTGGCTGTGCTCTGCCAGGTTACCAGTACACTGCACCTGACTTTCTCAAATAGGTACACAAGATCTGGAAAAAAGAGGCAGCAGCCAAAGGCAGCAAAAAGGCTGAGAAGACACCCGGCTTCACCTCTTTTCCTTCAGCACCTGACGTCCCTGCAGCAGAGCATCCTACCGTACTGCATCATAGAAAAGTGGACCATTTTCCCTGGTGTAATATTCTCTCATTCAAAAACACCCTTTAGGCAAAGCTGAGCATTCGTGTAGTGAAGAATTCAATTTTATTAATGGGATGGCTTAAACTCAGTTTATTTTTGTTTGGGAACATTTAGCCTTTTCCTTTCTTTTTGAAATGACTGTCGTTTATAAATGTGTTGAATCTTATCTTGGCAAGAGGGGAAAAGGAAGACAAAGTGAAGTGAAACATTTTACCGTACCTACCTCCCACCCAGCCTTTTCCTCAAATATTTGTTTCATGGAAATATTCATGTGGCATTTTGTTCTGCTTCAGAACAAAAACAAACTTCAAACAACTAGTGAAATTTCCTATAAAATTAAAACTCTGGTTGCACTAATATTTACCTGTCTCAAATGCTAAATAAAGCCTTTAAAATTCCCAGGGGCACTACAGCGTAGAAAACAGGTTGTGGTTAAAGCAAGCTCCTGTCCCTTGCTACTCCTCCCGCATAGTGAATCCAGCTTTCCTTCCAAATAAGAGAGAGGGAAGCGATCAGCATCATGCAGCGTTATTGGCATTTCATTGAGGAGGTGAAGGAATGGTGCATCTGTCTTCATGTAGATTTCTGAGTTTTGTGTAGTGCTGGCAGAGAGAAGGCACATTTCTGAGGCTCTGGTATGCTGGACACAACTGATATTACTATTAAATATCTTTTTTCCTGACAACACAAACTATAAATGCTATGAAATGTCCTCCCAGGTAATTTTGGCAAAAGAAGTTTGTTCATACAAACAACACATATATCAGAAAAGTAATAAATGAAGGGCACAGTGCCATTAAGCAGTGTTTTCATATTAGCATTATGAGGACTTTGTAACAGGATCTAAACAAAGCCATTAGTCACTGATGGAACCATTAGTAGAAATAACATCACTTGATGTCCTCTTAATATTTTTCAGTACACAGATAATAAAAGACTTCAAAATGAACTTTAAAAGTTCATTTCCAGTCAAATAAACTCTCCTAGAACTGGCTAATAGCTTCCATGGCAGACTTTTTCATTTTCAAGACTTGGAACGGCAGCTGACCCTTGCTAAAGCAAGACTGGGTTCAGCAAAGACAGGGAGCTGGTAAACACAGATGTACTGCAGACATAGAAACTTCTCGCTGACTTTCAGCTTCACCAACTTTTCTTTGGCTTCAGTTTGATTAAGACAACTTCACATCACAGAGTAAAATCGACCTCATTCATATGTTACTTTGTACCATGCTCAGAATTTTTTTAATGGCATACTTTAGGCTAAAGGCATGAGCTAGGTAAGAGAGGACTCTCTTCAGTGTGAAGAGCTTGGTTTATCTTATATCCTCTCACATTTTTAAATCAGTTGCAATTTGAAGTAGTGATTTTACTCGGGGGAAAGTGTCATTTTTGTTTCTTACTAGCAGTCAGATCAAAGCTAAAATCTGTCATTGATTACCGAAGGATAAAACAAGCAGATAAAAGCAACCAAGCAGCTGCTCACCGAACAGATCTATAGCTATTTCTGCCAAGGACTTGTATGTCCTTCATAGCTCAACAGGGCTGGTCAAAAAAAAAGGCAACATAACACTGGTCTCACCACAAACCCTCGCTTACCACTTACCCTGTTTATTCTATGATTCAGAAAGATAAGAAAAATAAGATAACTACCAGACATCATAATGCTGTCAGCAAACTGGAACATTTTGCGTTATACCGCAACATAATCACAACTGCAACCGAAGAGTCTCTCACCTACTCTAATACCAAGGAGAAAACTTCTGAACACATCTCAGAAAGTATCCCTCAATCCCGACAGAGGAATCGGAACATGGATATTATGCCTCAGGAGGAAACAGATTGGAAAAGGGGTAAAATGGACCAAAAGAGAGCTTTATCAGACTCAGGCTTTCCTTGCAATTTCCTCCACGATATTGAAAGACAGAAGGAAACACACTAGTTTTAACTGAATGTTTTAACAAAGAGTGTTTTTAAAACTAATTTCTTCATCTCCTTTGGTGAAATATTGCAACGAAAGCCAGACTGTAAAACCTGAATACCTCTAAAATATGTAAGCTCTGACCATGCAGCAGCCTGACGAGCAGGGAGGATGGTCACGCTGCAGCCCGTGGATGTGTGTAAGCCGACTCGCTGCCGGGGAGCAGCGCGAGCTGGTCTGCTCGGAGCCGTGCGCGCCACGGCCGCCGGCTCCCAGTTCCCCCCCGGGGCGCCGGGGCGCCCCACCGCCGCGTG
>NW_010533881.1:32510-57403 GCF_000687285.1 Phaethon lepturus
GTTGCTGCCTCCCGGGGGGGCAAGCTCTGGCACAGCACCCCAAAATGTAACCACCACCGCACCGTTCAGGTCAGGCAATGACCAAAGCCACCGTCCTGTGCTGCAGAGAGTTTCAGTTGCTTGAGATGACGCCATGACTTCTTATCCTATTCTGGCAACAGATGATGCGCAAGCCTTTGCTTTGGTTCAGTCAGTCTTCATCAGATTTATGAGCTTTGCATAACTCATGCTCCTTTTAGAGTTGGAAATTATTGTCTTTCACGCTCTTGCTCTAACTCATATCTGCATTTAAATAACCTTAATAAAACTAATAATAGAGTTGCTGAGGACTGAATACGTCAGTGAGTGAATATTTGGATGTAAGTTTCCACCAAGCTGATTGCAATGGTCTGTCATTCAATTATCAGATCACACTTTTACCATCCAAAATGAAGGAGCCCTGCAAGCAGCAATAGACAGATGAGTTAAGGGGGAAAGAAAGATCATTAAGCAGCACAAATCACAATTTGGCACTGAAGTAGTTATGACAGTGCCTGTAATGTGTGGAGTTAAACTGTCATTTATTATGTTAGACAGTCAGATTGGCCATAGTTTGCAATGTGGCAGTTTAGAGTGTGTATATAATAATCACAGGTCATGTATCATACGCACATAAGTAAGATTGATAGGTTATGCACCAGGGACAGCTGGAACCTACATAGTTGTTTAGCTCTTAGGCTTGAGCAGGGCTGAGCTGTGATCTTGTGTTTTCAGGCAGTGCCGTAGGTCTACAGAGACTTCAGGGTCCCAGTGGTATGGACTCCACACCATTCCCACTGTGAGCATGAGGACGTGGTGTGCTTCCAGGGTCCTTTGCCTCTGGGGTCCTTCTGGATCTGGCCCTTGTTCAGAGAGAGATGGACGTGACTGGGTTTGGTGAGCCGAGCACTCGTTTTGCTCAAGAATGATTCTCAGCACAGTAGGTCCAGGGAAGTGATTCTTCCTCTCTGTTTCCCCCAGTGAGACCACACCTGGAGCACTGGGTCCAGTTGAGGGCTCCCCAGCATGACAGACGTTGTGACACAGGAGTGAGTCCAGTGGAGGGCACGAGGATAGGCGGGGGCTGCATCACATGAAGGGTAAGGGGAGGTGGAGAAGGTCCCAGCCGTTGTAAGAGCTGGTGATGACAGAATCTTACTGCTCTCTTCAGTTACCTACTTGGAGGAGACAGAGTGGAGGGAGCCAGACTCCTCCCAGAGATGCACATGACAGGACAAGGAGTGATTGACACAAGCTGCGACGTGTGAAATTTGTAAAGTAGTAGCAAATGCCTCTCTAACCGCGGGGGCCCAAATCTAGGTGTAATAAGGAAATAAGGAATGAACATGTACTCCATTTATTGTCCTACTTGGAAAAGAGAACACAGTGATGAGAAAATGGGATGTAGCGCTCAGCTGTAGTATAAATATCAATTCTCTGGCTTTTCTTGCTCTCATGACACTGCTTTGGAAACCATGCCAATGTATTAGCAATTGAAATAGCATTAACATTGCAAAAACAGGGTTTACTGAGAACCACTCACAGGCATCTCAGCTGTACTGCATCAGCCAAATGTGTAACTTGTTGGTAAGGTAAAATACACTCTGGGCAATAGGAACCGACATGTCAAGCAAGACAATCTCTCTGCTTATGGAGATATGGGTCTGAGTGTGGGTGTCTCTCCTTTACTTCCATAGCACATGTAGGAATGGAGGAGATACAAGGGTGAGAAGTGCAGGCCTAGGAAACTGTAGGAGAACACAGGAAAGTTATCCAAACCATCCAGACTGCAGAAGGCTACTTGGGAACTAGTGTTCAGGTGAAACCCGTGCTGCAGGCTACGCCCTTAGCCCAGTAAATCAGGACTGCAAGCATACAAGGGCAGTGCAGAGTGCGTCTCTGTGGTAGAGAGATGTTGATCTACACCAGCACTGTGTCTGAGCTTGCACTGCTCTTGAGGGAGCGGGTAAATCTGCCCTTGGGAGACTATTGGAAACAGGGAGACTTTGATTCCTTTCCCTGAATGCTGTGTGGGGAGTAGCAGCATGGATCGCCGGGCAGAAGCAGGCTGGTTACCAGCCTCATACACAGCTGCTCCTACAACTTCTGCTCCTCAAGTGGAAGAGGAATCATCTTCCCTCCACACAACTCTTCTGTTTGGCAAGCCTGATTGCTGGGAAAGCTACCAACAGCATTAGCTTTTTTTCCTAGGCTTTCATGCTCAATTATTAAAATGTCTTGAACCGCACTGAATAATTAATTCAGACTTTGTTTATGTCATGAGGGAGGGCAGTTGTTGCTTTAGATCAGCTGTGGATAATGTCCAAAAGACAGAGTATGAGTGAGTAGGACATTTCTGAGCCTGACCAGTGGCATGGAGCAGCCAGAGGTGGCTGGTGGTTCTGCCCACACTCTTGTTTGCATCTGTTTGAAGCAGGACTATCAAGCTGAAGAAAAAGGTCCTGGCAATGGCAAAGACTTCCTCTCATCCTAACAAAAAACAACCTCGTGACCCTTCACAGTCAAGGTGGAGGGTGGTTTCATAAAGCCTAGAAGTTTTTCTTTGTTATCTTTACTTTCAAAACCATTTCAATTTCTGAAGAAAGCCTGGTATCAACACCAATATATATTTGACTCTGCAGAGACAGAAGTGGTTCAGATGTGCCTTCCCCCTGTGCTGATGAACACCCAGCATTGCTACCCCAGTTACAGCAAAGCAAACCTTGCAGGAGGTAGAAAAATCAAGTGCATTTTACCAAGCCAGAGGCCAGGCAGTGTGGGCTTCCTCAGAAATCAGCCAACAGTGCTGGAAAAATTCTCTTGGCAAGTCATTGCTCTTTCCTACCTCCCAGAAAATAGTCCCTTCAACCTGCACTTTTTTCCTGTCCCTTCCTCTTGCCTCTGTTGTTCTTCCAGCCACCACTTGCTGCTACAATACTCCTGGAACTATATCTGCTGTGTTCACTATCACGTGTTGGCTCCTTTGAATGGCTCCTGCTGACTCCGCAGCCCTCCAGTGACAGCAGCAGTGATGGACAAGTGTGCTGTCATCCTTACCTGTGGCAGGATAATCCCCTGGGAAATGGAACTTCCCTAGGAGCCAGTTGGGGAAAAAAAAGTCTCTCATATTTTGGGAGAGTGAATAGGTTTCTCCTGGCAGTGGGAGGTTATGTACCAGTGAGGGTGGAAAAATGCATCATCCTGGGATGGGGCAGGAGGAACTCAGTGTCTCTCCCAGCAGCTCTGCAATGCCCAGGCTGACCTGGACAGATTGGTCTGGAGCATCCCTGATGTCTCCTTGTCTGCTGTGGAGCAGCAAGCTTGAGCAGAAAACGCCCCTGACAGGCACCTCTAGAAACACTGGTGGGAAGGAAACCAGGAGGTCCTCTGTGGTTCTGGTAGTAAGAGCCCTTTAGAGAGAGATGAAAATGTATATCAAACCAGAGTGAACCACAGTGATCTGGGTCAGCTGTGGAAGAGCCTCTGTGTGCTCCTTTGTGTCTCTAAATGCTCTGTACGTACCTGTTTCCTCACGTACAAAACCAGCACATGGATTCCGGTGGCTGTCATTGCGAAGATTTTCTGGGGAGCTGCTCAAACTGAGGCAGCGTTTGCTGCATGGACAGGAGCAAAGAAATGCATTTACAGCAGCACAACGGGTTCCAGTTGCTGATTCCTCGCAGCTGTCCCGTTCAGTTTGCGCTCCGCCATCCTTTCCAGTCAACCTTTGCAAAGGAGGGAAACCGCCGCACCTCAGTTTGCCAGCAGGTACCTGTGAGCTGGCCTCCAGCTCCACAGGGCAGGGTAACTGGCAAGAACCAAAGCAAAACATTAAACATTGTGTGATCCTGGGGTGAATATAATACAGTTCAGGATCAGCCAGTTTGAAGGGCAACACCAAAAGCCCTTGTCCAAGGTGGGAAGGTATTTGCTGAACAACAGCACTGCTTAAGAACGCCTCAGAAAACCATACATATCTGCCTGGTGCGACAGCCGTGGACGAGGCACGTACCCTGAGAGAGCATCATTACCACACGTTGCACCGGGAGGGAATTATTTCCTCCCATTCAGTGCTGATGAGATTGCACATAATTGCCTTCTGGCTCAGGCCCTGAGCAGAGGATTCAGGAACAGGAAACTCTGATGCTGAGAGGCTTGAGAAATCAGTCACGTAAGGATCCTTCCACTCAGCTTCAGACCTACAAGGCCAGATACTCATTCAGGCAACACTTTCATTGATTCAACTGGGGTGTTTTGCTTGGAAGAGGTTTTTAGTATGCAGGAGAGACAGCCCGCTGGAGCTCAGGGACACCCCGGTGCTTCATGGGGACGTTACAATGAAGAAAGAAATAGCTCCCAGGATTTTCCTTCAGTCAGAAATGAGAAAAAGATGATGCCTTCCTCCATCAAGGAAAGTGTTTGTCAGCAACTGCTGGTCTGAAATCTGACTTCAAAGCTACGGGCCTTGATAAAAGCTCCCTTCCTACTTGTCTGTCTGTAGTACCATTAGTTCTGCAGCTAACAGTTGATAGACACATCGGTCGAGGTTACTCAAGCTGTCATGCAGAGTGCAGATTGTTCCCATTGGAGAAGCTTTTTTTTTGCCCACTTTGCCTTTGGGACACAGTCCAGGCTCGGGTTTTTATTTTTGGAAAGAGAACTTCACTGAAAAGTTTGAAGGAGAGTCTCTTTGGTGTTTAGGAGCTGGGTAAGTATTTCTTGATCCTTGCAAAATATCTCCTGCAGGTGTCTCCTGCAGGATGGTGAAACCAATACTCAGGAGGCTTCTTACTAAGAGCTAAATACTTTCCCATCTGTGGGGAGCGAGTGGAAGTATATTTGCAGGAGGAGGTGAACGCTGTGCACTGTGCTTCTGTACGCAGCCTGTCTGCACACCGCAGACGCCTGACCTCACACAGCCACGGACATGCTGAAGTCTAAGGAAACTGAACTGTGTGGAAATACTGGTGAAGTCTATATATGGAGCAAAACAACATCCAGCACTAAGCTGGATATTTTAATCTTTGAGGACTCTCTGATTTTTCTCAATAAATTTGAAAGTCGCATTTGGACCAGACTCCACATGCTGTATGCACATCACATACTGATGCACGGAGTAAAATCACTGAGCTGTACCGCTGAGAGCAGGATGCTAACACGCAACTTGAACAATAGCATCAGGTCACATTTCTAAAGTTATGCTGTAGTCAGTTGGTTGCTGTACTGTGGGCCATAAGTCAGCTGACACACAGTGACACGTTAAGTTGGGCACCATCTATCTCACCTTCCATCCTGCTTTCAGGGACAGACCTGAAAATAAGGGGTTTTTTTGGCTGGTGAGGAGTATTAATGGTTTGGATCAGCCCACTGTAGGAGACACAAGGTTACTGATATTATCTTTGTGACCATTCCCAATTTTCCCAATGCATCCATTGTGCACATAGACTGTTTGCTAATAGTCAGGGAGATAGAGTTTTCACATATGAAGGCACGCGTCTGGATTTGTCCCTCCCTGTGGTAGGTTGGCTGTGGGGGGAGCAAAGCATCCATTGACCATGACAGAGGCTTGCTCCAAATTCAGCTTTGAAAGTTATGCTGAAAAACCAAATCTACAAATCCTCAGCTCAGGACCAGTTGCTGGGTGAAAGCCTTAGAAGAGAGGTAGGCTGTACGGGTGAGCTCCTGCTACAGAAATGTTTTTCAGTACAACTGGCTGTAAGAGTTTGGAAAGTAATAAAGAGTTTAGAAATAGTAAATGACAGAGTGCTTTTATGGAGATTTTTCATGGATGTGTTTGGGGAGGAGCTGATAACAGAAAGAGGGGAAGAATATCTGCCCTATGAAGCCACAAACATACAAAAAAGAGTATAGAGCACTGTTACTAGAATGTTATTCTGGTCCCATGAGAAAGATCAGTGTATATTATATATCAAATTTCTTTGGTTATATTTTAAAATGTTATTCTCAAATGCTTAAAGGTTAAAGTCCTAATGCAGCAAACAGTGCATACTGACAAGGTATGGGAGCTTTGTTTTTTAAACTCTTTTTCTTTGGGTCAGCTGTGCTGATTTTCCACAGCCACTGGGTCAGTCTCAGCTGAGGCATCTTTCAATGGCCAGTGAGCCTCTCTAGACACCTGGGAAATGTTCACCAAAAAAAATTTTGTCTTCTCTGTCTTATAAAGGTCAATGTACACTGACCAGATTGAGGGGGTAGACAAGAAAATGCAAGATGTTAAAACACATTTCTCCTTTTTTTTTTTTTTAATTCACAAATATTCTGTAATGGTTATGACCAGTTATCTCAAATGCCCCTACAAGAAAATCTATGTTCAGTGCAACGTCAGCTGGCAAAGGAAGCGGACACCACCAAAACAGAGTCTGATCCTTGCAGTGCCATATTTTGGCAAAGAAAACCTTTTTATTTTGGGCTTAGAGATGAAGGTTTTGCCAAGCAGGAACTGTCATTTGTTTATTGTGGTTCTGTGGGTCAGAGCAAGGGACATCCTCTCAGTGTTTTAAACTATCCACAAAATGTCACAGCAATGCTCTGCTTTGCACATGTCAATGGTAGACTAAGACAGGACTGCCACAAGAAGGAAATGGCAGCCTTGGTTTTATAGAGTAATTATTCTCAATTAGATAAAACATTCTGCCTAAACAGTGTGTGCAGGTTTGCAGAGGGCGAAAAGGTACAAGGGGTCTTTCCTTTTCCGCTTTAACACTAGTCAATCCTAATGGGGAATGAAATTTTGCAGAACCCTGTAATTTCCCTAAAAGCTCCCAGGCTGAAAATGCATCTCATACTGATTTCTTCATGTTTTCTTTGTGTACTTGGCACAGTAGGCACACACAGAAATGACAGGGGAGATTTGTCCCTAGCTCATTGCTTAATCATTTAAATAGATACACTAGCTACTGTATTTTATTCAAAGCCTGAGGTCATTTATACTGTCATGGGTATGACAATATAGTATGTCAGAATTTCCTGCAGACACAAAACTCTCCATCAGGCTGTGGCTGTTGCCGCTGTAGAGGTAAGACTTTTTCACAATCAAAAACTATTGCCAGCTCTGTCACCAGAAACCTTTAGACAGGGAGAGTCACAGGCCAATCTAGCTCAACCTTCTTTTTGTCTGACTTTGTAAACAGTTTCTAATTATAATAATTAAAAGGCTGTCAAAAATGTGTTTCATAAAGACAACATTTACAGCATTTACACATCCAGTGAAGGGTACTTGAAGTGAAAGAGAAAAAAAATATTCTCACATTTTAATTATAGCAACAGAAGTTCAAATCACTTTATCTGGGGAGTTGCCTCGTAAAAATGCCATCAGAGGGGACTTGATTTTAACCTCTTTGAACCTTCCCAGCCTCTACTCTCCTGCATTTCCTGAAGGTCCTGGTATTTGTAAGCAGCATTGTCCCTGCCTGCTCCAGCAGCAAACACGAGCTCGCACTCTCTTCCAAATGCCTGTGTAGAAGCTACTCCCTGCAGAAAGGAGCCTTTGAGAAAATTAGTATTTTTAATATTACAAAACAATTTGTGAAAGAAAATAATTCCCTTCCTCTTGCTGTATGATTATAGTTAGCAATTTTATTATTAGCTGATGGCTCTCTGGAGGCTCTTGTGCTATATTTTGCAGCATGAATAAAGCATATATGAAGCACTCCCTTAAGCAACCAACGCCATTGCTCTATCAGGAATCTGTACAGCCGTCAAACACGTCCTAAGGCTCCCAAATTGTTCTTTTTTTAATTGCTCCATTCAATGCTTTTTGTTCAAAGCGGTAAAGGAGAAACTCCGATCCCCGAACCAAGACAGAGCACACAAGCCCGAAGCCGGGTATCTCACGGTGTTGAAGGGGAGAGAGCCTTTGCTCCTCCCCTGCTCCCACGGGACTGTTTGTTGCACCCCAGTTCCGGGTGCAGAAGGTGCCATGGGGTGGCTGCTGCAGCAGGCTGCCTTTGGGCGAGACGTGGCGCCGGGCGGCCGTCCTTTTTCTCCCACAATTATATGGCAGGGAGAGCTGCCGGGCGAGCGAAGGAGGACTGCGACAGGCAGGATTTCTCACTGTTCAGCGCTAACCGGCCAGAGCTGGGATTTAATTTTGTACAGTAGACATATGGGAGCCAGGGCAGCATCCACTGTATTGCTCTGCCTGCTCTCTGGCAGCCAAACCGATACGGCTTCAATCCAAGAAAAGCTGCAGCCGAAAATTTGAGGCCCTTATTTTCTTTTTCAAGTTGGTCCCTTCAGCTTTCAAACTGGAATGTGGGGATTTACCCAAGTGTTTCTTATGTTTTTTAATGAGAGAAGCTCAGGCAAAAAGGCATCTGCTTTTACTGGACATGTGTATGTTTAGAACTGCAGAGCAAGCAGTGGTGGTCATAATGTGCCCGTCGTCAGATAATATCCCTGCTTGGTCCTCACGCAAAAATAGGGACAGTAGTAAATATTGTATTGGATAAGTAGTAATATCTTATGGGATAAACAAAGAGAAAGTGTGAAGCTTGTTGCATGCTTGATTTTGGGAAAGCAATAGGTGAAAAGCTGAATGAAGTATTTTTTCTACCCCCAGATGAAAAATTGTGTAGTGGGAGGAGTGGAAAGGCGTGCTGTTTGCGGTTGTCACTACAAGGCATTTCTCAGTAGACACTCAGGGAAAAGCAGCTCTGAAATCCACCCATGTCACGAGCCACCGGGCTGGGACTGTTCCCAGGCAGGGGACACGGACCTCCTCGTCCCACTGATTACAAGTCTGTGGTGTGATGCAGATTCTGCAAATGCTGTGCAGCGATACAGTAAATTCAAGCTAAAATATTTTTCAAGATGACCTCAATTTTAAGTTGGCTAATATCTCCCAGACCCCCTTGCTTTATACGAGCATAGTGAGGGCTCGAAACCCTGCCGAGTGGTGCAGTCAAGGCCTGGAAAGCACATTATAATAATGTCAGACAGGTCTTCAAAAATATCCTGTCCAGACTTACATTGTCCCTTGGGAAGCAAAAGTTATCTTGCTATAGATCTTTCTGCTTTCTTGATGTTTAACCATCACTAAATTTTTATTTCTTCCATTTCAGCCCATTTAGTTTGGGCATTATTAACCTGAAGTGATGTGACTTCTGAATTAGGAAATGATAAATTCCTACCAGATTAAAAAAATTAAAATCCCTCTTAAGAAAGAGTAAAATAAATTAAAAGTATTTGGCAGAAGTTTCTGCATTAATGCACATGAAATATGTATTAACACACTTTGCACTTACATTGGAAGTTTAATCATCATCATGGAACCAACAGGTGAAATGAATAGCATGTAATTTTCTCTTATTTTAGGACATTTCAAGAAGCTGCAGCTGATGCAATACAAGTTGGTATCACACAGAGATCTTCTGGTATCTTTGGTACCAACAAATAAATACACATTACTTTCATACAAACGTATAAATGCAGCAAGCACTATTTAAACTACCTGATGCAGTGAAGATGGGGAAGGAAAATAAATATAAGGAAAAAATCTATTATGAGGTAGTCTTCATATGTTTCAAAATTCCTTTTGAAAAAAATATTTTTAAGACAATATTTTACAGTTAAGAAGAAAAATAGAAATCCAATAAAAAAGGTCCCAAATGATGAGGTATCAATGACCAGCCACTCTGGTAACGCAAGTCAAATGAAACTAATAAATCTGCCATGCAATAATTTCTTGCAGATGTGGTTTATGGTAGATCGAATGTAAACAAAGATAAACATAGGGTAGAATATAGTTGACAGGGAGAAAAAGAGATTTACTGTCCTCTTAAGCAATTAATTTAAGAAATGTCATTATGTTTAAATTGTTGGGTCTGTAGCTTAGAAAATGAAAGTGGGAGGAGGTCAGTAACTCTGGTGTCAGCTCCGAGTGATATTCTGAATTTTGTAGGTCTGGAGGCCCATAGAGTTGTCCAGGTGCTTATTCAAATCACATTTAAGTCAAATTTCACAAGTCTGCAAGACTAATTTGGAAATTTTGCAATTCCTTGTAAGATTCTCAGTGGTTTCTGTTCGTAGTTAGCACGGAACAAGTGCTATAATTAGGGACTCTACTGATATTAGTATTTTGCCCTCTGGCCCTAACCAGCACAGGTCCCACGTCCTCCTATACGTCCTCAGTAGTTTTCAGACTTAGTATTTGTTGAAAAAACCTTCTGGAAATCGCTCCATGCCCAAAATGGGCACTGCCTGCACATCTCCACCCAGGTCTTGCACAAATGTATTTAAATTGCAGAGATCTAAAGAACCCTGGCTTGGAAAGAAAAACCAGCAATCTCATGCAACGCAGCAGGTCACTGTGCACTGAGGAGCTATGTGGCAGTCATTAAACTGAAGTGGTCAAGGGTAGATTGCTCTTTCTGTACTGGTATCAGTTGAAAAATTAGAAAGTTGTCTAAGGTCATGAAGCTTCTTTTTCCTGTTCAGTGTGTTTTTGTTTTTGTAAGAACTAACCACATCCTCATTTTGGCCATTTTTCACCATTTGCGATAGCTCCCAGTCAACTTCTTTGAAAAACAGATGCAGTGAAACTTCAAGTGAAGTTTCACTCAGGCTCCTCGATGCCAAAAGGTCTGTAATGAGACTTGAGCCTAATATGGCTCCGCCCTGGTAACTAGTTTTGAAATTCATATTAATGTCACTATTATACTTGCAAAGCATTACAGTTTTAAAAAATACTCAGCCATTTAAATGTTAGGCAACGGCTCCACAAATATACAGATCTTCAGGAGACATATGATGACTGAGAAGCTAAGTTCCTTCTCAGTCCTTGACAAGCTTTTTTTTACTTTGCATACTTGATCAACTTACCATAATGTCTCCTGAAGTGTCACAGCTTGTAAACTTGCTCTTGCAGGCACAAAAGGAGCACATTTGGTTCTGCATCAAGCAGGTTTAAAATATTTAAACATCTTGTGCTTCTCTGGGATGAAGATTAAACTCTGTGCCCACCAGTTTGGAAGATGTCCTGTTTCCCAGGGTGGTACACAGCATTAGAGCCAGATTTGAAAGTCCATTTAGGTTTCAGAAACAGCAATTAGAAGAATACTAGAGGTTTGCAAAAGAGTTCAGTTCCTCAGTGCTTTTCACAATCCCAGGAAGCCTCTGTCCCTTGTTCAAGGCAACAAAATAGCTTTAAAATTTTGAGACTTCTAATCCACATGCAGAGATATTTGACTTTGAAGCTATAATATCTTCATGCATGGAGAATCCATTTATATGATTTATGAGAGTTTTTCCTTCGTAATAATGTACTGCTAATTGATAAAGTTAGGCTAGAAATTAGCAGCAGATTCTAGTCAAGAGAGTGGTCGATCTTAGGAAGAATGATGAAACTCATTCTTTTCAGCAAGTGAAAAGAATGAGTTCAATCAGCTCATGGGAAGGATTACATGATAAGCTTCCCTGGCAGAGCCAGTTCTCATCAACAAGAAGGACCTCTCCAGCCCACAGTCTCTAGTTGTATTTTGTCCCTCTCTACATGGTACAGCTCATGATATGAAAAAAATCCAATCATTACAACTGGAGAAATACAGAAAGCTGCATATATAATCAAGCTCCTCTTCTCCCAAACCTCTCCAAATCATTGCTAAACAACCCTTTGATCTGAGCTGGACCATTTGCAGCACGCAAAGTACTACAGGGCAGTTAAGTAACATTGCTGATCGACATTCTAGTGTTGTACCATTTCTGATTTTAAACCTCTCCAGAGTTCACTGCAGGGGGGCAGAGAACCCCGTCTGGGGAAGCAGCTCCCACAGCTGGGAGTTGGGCAGCGGGGGCCAGGGCTGTTCCTGTCATCCCGCAAAGCCTTGCTAGCTGTGTCCCTCTGATATCTCCTAGGAGAGGAGTGTCTGAATGGTTTGTTCTTGATTAACGAGAGGAAAGCAAAGCGATGTAAAGCCTGAATAAACTTTTTTTTTTTTTTTTTACAATACCACTTTCACTGTGCAAGAAGATGCTTGTAGAAGTCCTTCTCCAGGATGACCTGTACTTAAGAACTTCTTGTTAGAAAGACTTTACCAAATCACTCCACGTCAGATTGTGGTCCAAGAAATCACGGCTTCAAAGACAGAGTGAAAATAAGCTTGCAAAAAAGTGAGTTAAAAATCAACAGCTCCTGTTCTTCCTGAGCCCCTAACTCAGCTGGCAGCCGGCTGTATCAGTGCATGAGTGCTGATGGTCTGTCAGCAGGATGTCATTCTTTCAGTTAATCCCCACATTTATACATTTCTAAATTGTGAGTGTTTCCTACCCTCCCACAGTAATGTTCCACACAAAACATAAATCATCTTTCTGAGGTATTGTTTCTCTAGGCAGTTTAGTAAGAATGTATCATATGTAGGTTTTTACACTCTCTAAACCACAAATTAACTATGCCTGTGAAATTATACACATTTAAAGTAGGCATTATATTTTATATTACCTCACTACCAGCTGCAAATTTTCATGGTCAATGACTTTAGAAAGTAAATTACAACTAATTACTGAAAGCATTGTTAATTGATCCCATGGAGAGTGTATTGAGAACACTCACATAATTTAGGGGTTTGAACATTTAAAGTTATATTCTAACATTTGAGTCAAAATTTGACACAATTCCTTGGCATCCATCCTTCTACAACCTCACCTTCCCTTGAACCTCACAATCTCCCACTTCTTATGTGCAATGTGCAATTTTTTACTTTGGTGTTTAACAGAAATTTATAGACATGCAAATATATGCATTCACTTTTGTGACATTGTATCTCAAATACATTTCAGACAAAGTGCTCCAATGTACACACTGCTCTCCCTGAGGAGAGGAGGTGAAAGCAAGGACGTTACAGAAGTTAGCCAGGTTCGTTGAAAGTACTGCAAAATACTGCAGTGACGAACACAGTAAAAGAACTTATATAGGGAGGAAGGGAAATTGGTGGGAATTCTCCTTCTTTAAAGGGAGACTCACAGAGAGAATATCCTGGTGAATACAAACCAGAACGAAAAATCTTTTGAAACATGAACTTTTCCATTTGCCTTTGATATCGCTTATGATGGTGACTACTAGATGAGACATAAAAAAGGAAAGAATTAAATCTGGCACTCAAAGAATCCCTGGCAGAGTTATCTTCCAGAACCTAACGGAGCCTTGCAGTGATCCTACAGGCTCCTCTGAGTCTGCATGATTCACCCTGTAGGATTTTATGTGCTGATGATTTACAGCCTTGGACACACAGGTCAGTAACTGAAGTCCATAGTTTCATTGTTCACCACTCTACCTTGAAGGCGAGAGACTACATGATGTTTTTTCTTTTGCAACTTTATTGCACAGTAGAAATCAAAGGCTTGCTTATTCACCACTGGCTTCACCGGTATATAGACAAGAATCATGAATGATAGATTTCAAGCATCGTGTACAAAGAGAGCCACTTTTGCTACACAGTGGATATCAGGTGGAGGAGCTAGAGAGGATCCAGTCAAAGAAAGCAGTCGTTGCCCTGACTGCTTTTCGCTTGAAGTAGCTTCTGTATCCTGTCTACCACAGTGGAGACATATCTGGCAAGAGGGATGTGACTATTTAATTTTCTGGGTCTTATGGAAAGTTTCTCTAATTAGCCAATTGCTACCTTCAGCGAGGACTTTCAAAATAACGTAACTAATAAAAACAGTTTTTCAAAGCATGCCATCAAAGGCTGCCAAAACTACATGAAACCTACTCAATAGGGTCAGACTAACAGGTAAAGTACAGTATTGTTTATAATAAGGCATTTACGAACTACAGTGTAACTACTAACATTTTGAAAAAGGATAAACAATGTTGGTAATGATACAGACATTTTATCCTGTAAGCATGCAAAGGACACTCAGGAGAGCAGGACAAAGTGCAAGAAGTTTCTGAATCCAAGTGAGAATAGCCAACAGAATAAAATTACAGACATTCATATTAGCAATTGCATATACTGTAGCTTTTACTTCTGTTTTGCACAGTCAACACTATTTGTATTGAGTACGGTACACTTAATACAACATTCCTAGAAATAGACACCCTTTTTTTTTAAAAAAAAATGTTTATATGGTTTTTGCCCTGCTGTTTCCATCACACAGAAGATTCTGGTAGTTGTTTACAATCACAAAAATACAATTACTATTGAAAATGTTGATATGCCATTATTGTTAATAGTTATTATGAAAAAACAAAACCCAAGGCTCATATGCATATATCGTCATATAATTATGCTAGTTTCTTCATCACTTCTAGTGTTTCCACAGTTTTCATCACTGCTAGCAAATCAGCACCTATTCCAGATCTTTTATTATTCCCATTTGAATCCAGTAGCGACACAGTAATAGTCTAAAGTAGAAATTATGCTGTCATTAATTATTTACACTGAAAAGAATTGAACACACCACAGCATGGGAAAGATGTCTAAAACAGAAAGAGGGAAGGGAGCAAACTCGAGATGGTTGCACAGTGAGGATCTGGTCTGAGCTCGGGGAACACAACGGAGATGGGAGAGGACACAGCGAGAGGTCCTTGACGAGAACCCTGTTAGATGCTAAGGGCAGACCCGCAGGGACTGATTGGAAAACAATGTCTTTGCTGGATTGATTATGTTGGATTTCTCTTTGCTTGTCTGGCATTGTTCCAGAAGACCCTTTTGTCCCTTGCCTAACTCTGCCTCTGAAAGCCTGAATTTAGTCCCCAGAGTGTGCCAGTGCTTTACAGATCGCCATTTATTTTCTGACAGGAAGTAGCATATCAGGTCAAGTTACTGGTGATAAGAGGTTCTTTCCCCAGCTCAGAGTTCATAAGACCATTCTTTCTATTAAGAGGACATGATTTAGCCTTGATTACTTGAAACAATATTTAAATGCAGCCAAGCATGTTAGCAAAGAAGCAGTACAACCATCAAAGCCGCAAAGAATTAATTCCAGTTCATGATACAAATCCCTTCCAACCTGTCCTCCCGCATGGATCCCTCACCCTGACCCCTGGCACATCTGCAGAGGCAGAAAGCGCAGAGCAGTTTTACAGAGTGCTGGCACCCAAGTGTGGCTGAAAATGCTCTCCAGTTAGGACCTAGAAACTAGCTGCATCTTTTTCTCTGTAGGGTCACACTGAGATAGGGTTGTGTCAGACAGGATTTCAGAGTGGTTGTCCTCTAGCCACCCCATGTGACTTTTGTGAGCTGTGGGAGAGAGATTTCCCCCCCTGCTTTCCTGTAGCAGTAGACATGAAGCACAAATGTTTTGAGTTTGTCAGTACGTTTGTCTTCAGCAAGCTCCCTGTTGCCCTGCCCGTGTGGTAGCCCTGCCACACTACATGGTAAGATGGACAAGGCTGCTCTTATAAAGAGGGTTGCAAAGCCATGAAGATGGGTGCAACCCAGAGATGAAGTGTCTCCTTTAGGGGCAACTTCATCCGTGCCCCTAAACAGATGAGATGATTGAGATGATTGCTTCCTTCTCTGTCCCGTCCCTTGCCTATTTCTCTTTCTGTTGTCAGGTTTCTTCAAGCATAGGGACTCCTATTAAACACAACCAAAACTGCATGGGCAGGAGCTGTCTGGGAAGGCCTGCAGAAAAATAACCAGATTTCCGGAATAATATACATACTTTCAGGAGAGATGGAGCACACAGTAAGTAGTAATTGGTACCATATCCTCACACACCTAGTAATCTGGGAAGCTCAATTAAATTACTGTGCTGTATTAAGAAAAGTATGTGACCACGCAGTTAATGACACAGAACATGCACAGGGAGAGGAGCAGTTCTAAGGTCACATTTCCAATGCCTGGCTTTTCCTGCCTTCTGAATGATTAATGATGTTTATGATGCCCTAATATGCCATTTTTGTCTTCAAACTCATATGCAGGTTTTTGAACTTGAAAAAGGGACGTGACTGCTGCCCCAAGCAGAGAGGACCTTAATCAGCGATAAAAGACAAAGTCATGGTTAAGTTAAACTGCTTTGTGATTGAACTTCACACACAGTCTTTGAAATACAGCAATAGGCTCATCTTGCAAAAGCATGGAAACCAGGAATGGACACTTAAAAGACAAGGATTTTGACGCCTGTGTCTTTGCTATGCCGTCTTCATAAGCTATGCAAACAGCTCAGCCATTAGATTCAACCTATTGTTGAACTCCTTATTCCCCTAAAACTCTGTTCTGTCGAGGAAAGGCATACATTGATCAGGAGATTAGCATAAGATGGATTTGAAAAGACTGTGGTGGTTGAGGCCATACTCGTGAGTACCCCAGTAATAAGGATGCTGTATGTCACGGCAGGTGCAACGTCTGCATGGCAAAACAATGTCACGTAGTGTGGCAGATTTTTGCTCTAATCCACTGTAAACATAATTGTCCTAAACTAGGTTTTAGGATAATAGCATGGACTACCTCAGGGGAGTATGTTTACACCTATACTAACATCTACTGAAATGCCCAATCCATTCTAGTGCCAGAAGTTTTATATATGCTAATGATTTAACTAAAGCTGGAGGAAAGTTCATAACAGACCTCTTTCAACTCAATTGCTGTCTGAAAAATCAGTACCCCACTAAAATGCAAGTGACTCCCTTTCATCTCTGAGTCACGATATAATAATTTAGCATGATTTGGTATGGAATATGACTCACTGCTGTTGAAAGCATTGGGACTGACGTTGGATTGTAAATGTGAGCAGGCAAAATGTAAGGTTAGCCCCTGGAATAGTATAGCAAAGAAGCTCAAGTTCTGAAGGAGAAGCTAGACACTACTGTGAGTTATGAAAATTGCCTTCCGTTAGTTACAGCCAAGTGTGTGTGTGTTCAGTGGGGGGAAGGCTGGCTGATGCAAAAAAAGGTAGATGTCATAGTAAGCGAAAGCTATTGTCACGTTCACCCACATCTAGGGACAGTCTTATCATGGTTTGGGGATCACCTAGCCACAGATCAGGACTGCGGTCACAAGTAAGATGGGATAGAAGACACTTAAAACAATAATTGTAAATGGATGGTTTGCAGCTGTTGCTGGCAAAAGTAGGGAAATAGCTTTCTTTTCACAAAAGAACCTCTTGGGAAAATATCAAATGTGATGCTGTTGGAGATGTAGCATTCCCATGTTGTTTAGTATAATTAATGAGGGACGGAAATTGTTATTGATGTTAGCTAGTACCCGTGTGCAGGTGCAGAACTGGGCTGGCCAAAATGGAGATATTTGAATTGTTTTTGAGCAAGAGCTGGCACAAAAAAAATGTACAGAAATGGGACTATTATAATGACACAGACATATGCAAATGTGGGGACTTGGACTAGGGAACATCCACTGCTCCGTGCTCTCTGGAGAGACATGCGTAATATTCTGGCCAGGAATACAGATGAAACATACTTAATCCTCAGGTAAAAAAGCACTGAGGACAAAGAGGACAAGAGAAACTTCAAAGTGCAAGTAAAATGACTCCTAATTTCCACTAAAACTGTCAAGTTTCATTCATCAATTATTATGTGTGGAAGCAGAGAGTCTTTTAGGTATTTCATACTCCGGTTTGGCTTCAAGGCAGATTCTGCTTGCCTTTCAGCCAGGACTTTCCCAGATTAGGGATTTACAGTGATCTACACAATTCCCCAAACTGATCTAGTCCTGCAGAAAAACCCCATCTCTCATCATTTCCCATCTCATCATTTGAGATGGAGTGTTCACTTGTCTGCCCCTTTCTCAGTAGCAATCCTGCTTAGTGTGGGCTCCCCCTTGGGACTTCCATGGGTTTTGGCAGATGATTCAGGGAGAGCACGAGTTGATAATCTGCTACAGTGCTGCTCATCCTAGTGGACGGAGGCTTGCTTTGTGTTGTGAAAGGATGCTCATGGAGCACCCTTCTCCTTGCAGCAGGCCGTGCCAGGACTAATACTTAGCTGGATATAAGCAAACCAAGAAAATATGTCTTCGTGGCAGGCATACATGTGGATAAGCTTTTATGTATTTGGACTTTTTCTTATGTGATCAAATCAGAAATAAACAGAATAGAATAGAAATAAATATGCAAATTTAAGAGGTGAGCATGGCTTATGAATAGCCTGGATTGAGACATGATGGCAAAGGCAGACACTGGAAGATGAGAAGGTGAATGAGAAAGTTGAGTGTTAAGTATGCTTTGCTGAAAGTGCGGGGACAGAACGCAGCTTCTCTCCCTTGCTGCCACAGAAAAACCATAGCTCGTTGTTGGGATTTCATCTCTATTGGCGCTGGCCGTTGGGCTATGGGCTGGGAACATCTCTTAGTTATGCCGTCTTGTTACGCAGCTGTTATTTTCTCCATCTCTTCCATATAATGCAATTAGAAGCCAAATTCCAGCTTTAAACCCTGGGGGTTTGGGGAGTTTTGTTTCATTTTGCAATGTAAATTATTAAAAACCAGCAGAATTCATGGACAGAAAAAAACTAGTCATCCCAGAAAACAGAAAAGTTTTTAGCTGATACTTTAAAAAATAATCCAACAATGAAACATGACAGGTTTCATTCTATCTGATCACTATCTGATCACTCCAGAAGCTTATAAAACAAATAAAAATAGTGGTTGAGAATGAATAGACTTAATGTAGTCTTAGTCAGTGTTGCTTTTACTATAATGTTCTGAAACCACTGGCTCCTAAGAAGAGAGACATAAAATGAAATAAAATGTCACAATATAATACATCAATAAAAACTTCCCAGAAAAATGAATCATTTCAAATGTCTTTAAAACAAGTTTAATTCACCTCTTGTGTACTATTCAAATATGCTGTTCCCCAACGTATTCCCTCCCTATGTAAGCAGATCATATCTGCCTGTGCAGGAGAAAACAATGTTTGGTTTATATCTTGTATGGATTTCTTTTTCTTGTTCTTTTTTAATTTTATTTCTTGTTCAGAAATACGCTGTAGATGCCTAGCAATGGCTTGCTTCATGAAGATTATGTCTAGATGAGTGGAAGCAGTTGAATTACCACGCTTTAAGAAGCTACCATCTCCCAGCTGAGAACCCCTCAGGCAAATCCCCTGATTTGTCTTAGCACACACATGCACATGCACTCATACCACTAAAGTCATCCTGGAGGTTGCCCTCTTCATTAATGAAGCGAGCAACAATTCTAATAGTTCTTGTCTTTTTCTTTGTACATTCTCTAGAAAAACAATCTGAATTTCATTCGGGAGAGGTAGGGAACTTGTTTTTCTCAAATCCTATTGAGGGTAAAACAGAATACTGGTACACAGTTAGCCAAAAGATAATAACTAGAAAAAACAGTATGTGCTATATTGAGTGGGGGCTTTCTAATTTATATGTCATTCATCTTATTCTAACTTATGAAGTTCCTCTCCTCAAAATGCACAAAATGGTCATTATTTTCAGAAGGAAAAGAGAACTGTCCTGCATTTTATTAAAATAGGGGTCTGAAAGCTTTGAAAATTGTAAGTCAGTAAGTGTTTGTAGAATACTGTTCTCGGCACATACATCTCAAGTAAGGAGGCGACAGAAACTTTGCTCCCTGTCTCCTGCTTAATAATGCTCCCATGGTTAGACGATGCCAAGAAATCACAGCTCCAGCTGAAGTGCTTGGTGCTGCCTTGAATACAGCAGGGATTTTCTTATCATTTCTTTCCTACATTGTCTAATGGACATTTCTGAGAACTGAGGGTATGCTTAGAAAATAAACAGCAACAAATAATCAGGATAGCTTCCTTCTCTTAATTTTGGTGAAACCAATCAACTGGAATAAGAAACAGCAAGCAGAGCAACAAGAGCTTATCAGCAGTGTGGAATGGAATACTTGCATTTTAAAATTACATCTTTTTCCAACTTCATAGCACAGGATTTGCACCTGTTTAGACTACTTGATATCCTACAAGGATGAAAAGGTGGCCAGAAGGTTCAGACAATATGTGTCCAAGCCTTACCAGCTATGGCTTTGCAGCAGTATATGATCTGAGGAGTAACTTGTATTTGAATCAGGTTGCTCTATGTTTCTTGCCCAGGAAAGTGACTCAGGTATCCAACATTTCATTTACATTTGATGGCTGCGGATAGCTATTATCATGCTCTAAATTACTAACATTCATTAAAATTAGTTTCTACTTTGGGTAAGGATTACTTTGCATTTTGAAAAACTGTATGGTTCATATCTTGTTTTTCAGAAATTTATTTCCTTGTCTATAATACCATATGTTTTGAATTTGTGATTTTCAGTATAATACTTGCTTATTCTCTGAGACATTATAATGATTATTTAACACCACGAACAGAAAAATACAAGCACAAAATTGCTGTGTTGAAGTGCAAGATGACTCTTGGAAACATGAATCAATTGAGCAGATGAGCATTATGTTAAATAAATCCACAAAGTAGGATTGCTCCCAAAGAATCTTACAAATATGCCCTGAAAATGAGTCAGAAAAATAACTTGGTATGTGAGGGGGCAATAACCACATTTTCTTATTCTGGAACAATGAATTAGTTGCAAATCACTGATTTAGTTTAAATATGCATGGATAATAAGACCTATATCAGAGGAAAGATGCAAGTTGTATTTGAACAAGCACTGAATCACTAATGCCCAAATTTGAATTACGGCCAAACCCAGAGAAACATGGGGAATGTAAAAGGATGCTCTGAGTCATGTAGTCTCATGAAACTTGGGCCATTCATGTTCTTTTCTATAGTCCACTACAATATTCCTTCCCATCTGCATTTGTTCCCCTTTTCTCTGAGCAGCAACATCTCTCTGTTCCTCTGCTGGAATTATTGCCTCACATCACCCCTTCCTTATTGACTCAAGGAGTCACTGTATTATTTGGAAACATTGCATTTTCCTTTTTCAGATTCCTCCTCAAGCCTCACTTTTGCCAAATTATAGTGATTAGGGACCAAGGAAGACTGCCAATAATGGGATTATCAATAATTACATCCTTCTAACAATTTAGCATCATGTCCATTGACAGGTTCAGCATGTTCGGCATCATGTTCCATTTCACTCTGAAATACTTTGCTCACAGCATAAAGTGCAGAGGCCACAGAGCTTGTACCACCTCTATATACTTTCACAGGAGGCATCATCTTCCTTTCTAGCAGGTAATAGAGAGTCTGTAATGAATGACCTACAACTCCTACACCTGAAAGAAAAATGAACATGGCAGTCACAGAAGTAGATGTCAAAAATGGTGTTCAGTTTTTATAAATAATATATTGCAGAGATGAATCAATTATGGTTCAAGCGAAAAGTTTTAGCACCATCATACATTATTTCCTCTCTTAGCTTTGGAAACAGCCCTCTGGATCTGAAAGGGAACAAAGGCATGTCATCTGTTTCGTTATCCAAGAGTTGACATTTTATTGTCTTCATAAAGACTTTATTCTCTCCGATTCCCTGCTCTCATTGTGATCACAGTTACCATTTCTGCACATCCAGAGGAACCCTCCTGGGGCTTAGCTAATGAAAAGTGCTGTAATTCAAGAAATGCATCCCCTTTGGCTGCTGTTATTTTCTTCTCTTTGGCAGTCAAACAAATATTGATATTTGAGGGCCTCATCTACTGTCCGAAATTTCTTTCTTCGGTCTCTCATGTGGATGCAGATTAATAATGCATGTAATCCACTCCCACTCAGAAACTATAATTCTTTTTTTTTTGTTGCAAAAGTGTTCTTTTTATTTACTTTTTTTTCAGTTGAAGAATAGATTATTCTTTATCATGACCTCATGTTTGTCCTGATTTGCATAACCACTGGGAATTAGATTGCTCAGGACATAGTGCAAACCTGTATCTCTCTTGTATTTATGCTAACAATATTGTATACCCAAACACTATTCTGTTCATGGGAAGATATTTGGGGAAAAAAACCTGAAAACTGAAAATCTCCTAAAATAGTAGAGAGACGTATTATTTCTTAAAACCATTAAAAAAAAAAAAAAGGAAAGAAAGAAAACCCAACCAAAATCCCAGCCATCCTGTAACATTTCTGCTGCAGTCAACCCTCTCGTAGCTGACCCCTCCTCGTGAGCCCTGTGCAGTGCTGCTCCATAAGGACATGACTCTCTTGCACTAACCCAGGATTTGCTGCTTTTGACAGAGCACCAGTCCCACCCCATCCAACTACTGCACAAAGCCAGTGGTACCAAGGTGATATTTAGACCAGTAAAGACCTGGAAGGCCACAGACGTAGACCTTTGTGTTGCTGGCTTTTGCTGACAAATACCTGTTGAGATACAGGTGCCAGAAGCACTGGAGGGAATAGATCTGGATAGAATAGCCATCTGTGAGAGGAGAATCCCACAAATCCTGCCAAGGTGTTCATATAAGCCTTTTGGTACCATTTTTGCATGTCCATTTCCCCTGCAAGCTACATTAGGATTGAGCCCGTAAAACCTATAGTAGTTATAGGTAGCATGTTGTCAGAGCAATGGGAATACAAGGAGGTCTTTCCAGGTTGAGAACTCCCCTGGAAACAAAAGAGGGCATCTCAGATCATGGGGAAACTCTCAAAACCAGCTAAATGAATGCTGCAAGATACACTACTCAAAGGACATTTATCATATTGAGCATTTAAGCAGCACATCGATTCTCTTTACAGTTTATTTAATATCCTGTGTATGTCAGATCAGGATTCCATTTGCATTTGAAAGACACCTGGTACGGTCAGAAGAATATTGTGAGGAATTAATTCATCTCACTCTGCATTAGGAAAGCTCATTCATTACTTCAGATATTAAGTTCTATAACAGTGATAGCTTCTAATTAATTACTCTCAATGACATTTTCTTGTTCACATACCTTTGTATAGAGAAATTTCCTATACTGTCTTTTTACAAATATCTGATCTACCTAGCAGAGTTGGACCATGATATCTAAAACCACAATATGTGAAAAATTGTCAGTCAAGACAATACTAACAGATTTTTGAAGCTGATAATACTTGCTATATCGCTTCGGTTTGGAACAGTGACTTCTGACATCTTTGCTCCTTGAAAATTGGAGTGGAAACTGTTCCCATTTCTGAATGTGATCTCTTCTGAGGATAAGGCAGCTCAAATGGCACTTCCATCACACCCATTCCCAGAAGCACAAACTGCAGAAAAGCGTAGGGTTCATTTTCAGACAGACGCAGCCATGACAAATACGACGATTGACATTGAGGACTGTGTCTGTGCTTCCGAGGCCCCACTTATCAGGTAAATAATTAGATACAAGATCCACACCTCCTTTATTTTACATTCCTTACATTTTTACACAGAGAAATCTGCAGAACTGGCTATTGGCATCTAGCTGATACTTTCCTCTTAGCTCTTCTCAACTGCGGAATGATAATGAAACCAAAACAATTGTGCGAGTAATGTGAGAATAAAAGTTTTCAAGATACCATCTTAGTCTAGTTCATAGAAGGTTGAGATATTCTCCGATGTGGGAATCTGTGTTTATTAAGAAGGCTTTTGTATCAAGTTGAGGCTAAATTTGTTGCTAATCTCATCCTCTGAGATTCTCATCCAGTCTGATTCACTGAGCTGAAGGAAAGGAATTTTGCCTGCTCCGACCTACAACGGTATTGGCTTAAATGCAAGGTAAACACGTCCAAGTGTTAGAAAGTAAAACTGAAGTTTCACATCTGATATGTCAATTAAGAAATTTTAGAAAATAATTTTAAGTTCACAGAACTGAAAGGGTTACTTATGCTTATTTATAAAATTTATCTCTTAAAAACATTATTTAAAAGAACTGTATTTTGAGAAATAGTTATATTAGTCTTTATTAAACTCAAAAATGAGTGGTTAGGCACTTCTTATAATGCTTTCACTAACTACTCTTAATTATTTCACAAAGTATCTGAAAAACCTAACCTTTTTTAAAATAATTTGTTCCATAGTACAAGTGCAGCTATAGATCGATATTACTATTTGCTTCATTTCCCATTAAATTTGCATTACAAACCCTGAGGATATTATTATTTATAGCCATCTGTGTTGCAGTAATTCTTAAGAGCAATAAGGATTGAAACTGCGCAGTGTTAGATTTGTTCATACACACAGCTCCATGCAAAAAGTTCATAATGTCGATAGGCACGAGGTTAAGCACAAGGGTGACTGTAGTTACACATGCTTGATGGGCAGCTAACTGAAGGTATAGGTGGAAATGGATTTGCCCTGAAAAGCTATGGCAGCGCCAAGAACCGATCTCAGATTATTTGAATACAACTAAAATGTGCCGTGAAATTTTTCTGCTAAAAGAAAAAAGTTTGTGTTCCAGCTCTTGTGCTCTGTAATGAGCCTGAAAGACACAGACATCTTAAGGGCTTTTAAGTATGAAAGATTACAGTATGGCAGCAAAATGTTGCTGCCTCTTGCAAACGCACAGTACTGGATTTGATAAATAAAATATTTCAGAGAACTGAAAATTAATGATGGGCAATTCTGGCACAGCACCAGAATCAAACATCTAGTATATTGACATAATTTTTACTTCTACTAACTGCGTCGGCTAGAATCTGATTTATTTCAGCCAGCCCTTGTTCCCTTGCAGGAATTGTTGACATAGTATATTATAGCAATCAATCAATATCCGATCAAATGAATGAAGCTCTTTCATTACCTTCAAGCCCCGATTGAATTGCTGCAGCCATAACGGGAAGACAGTATTTTACCTTGCTGTGGGGAAACATCCACCCTGCTTCCAAGCCCTGATACTTACTGTTCAGGTTGTTCACTTGGAGAGGAAGATTCATGTCTCTCCTTTCCCAGCAGCAGTTAAGAAAAAAAGCAGAGGATTAATTGACCATGGGGCAACTGTGGTACCGCTCTCCCTCCAAACTGATGTGCAGTTTAAATATTGACGGCTATTGAGGGAGAAGGAAGGAAGGAAAGAGT
>NW_010533881.1:57434-74827 GCF_000687285.1 Phaethon lepturus
AGGGCAGTGGAAGTGCTCCTTGTCTGTCTTAGCTGTGCTACACCACCAAAAATGCGAGCCCTTCTGTTGGGCCTGTCATGCATCACTTTGATTGTCAGATTGCTGAGGGAGATCTGCGCTAAGTCTTTACCAGCTTCTGGCCTGTTATTATTAGGAGGCAGAGGAAGAAACAAAGTAGGCTACAAAACATGATTAATTGCTTTAAAAAAAAACAACTGGTGGCCCAGTGTCTGGGTTCAGTGACTGTTTGCTCCTTGACCAGAGAGAAAAATGGTCTTACCTTTAATTTTGTTAATAGAAGATTAAGAAACTGTATTTCCACCAGCCTAACAAATCTTGTTTGAGTGTTTGTGTATCGTAGTACTGGCTCTTGTAAGTCCCTTGAAACTATGCAGAGAGGTATTTTGAAAATAATATAAAACCAGGCTTAAATTAGCTTAGTGTTCCACAGAGCTGTTCAATGCTAAACGAAGGTTTTACATGTGAGATGTGCCTTTTTAGTTTGTTTTTGCAGTCAGTCACAGCAGAGGTGTGGTGTTTCAGAGCAGAAGCCATTTGCATGTCCCCTTGCAGCATGGCTAGAGCTCTGCCTGTGCTGCAGCAAGTCAACACGGCAACTCCGGCACCCTTGACGGGCCCCGTCCATCTCCAGACAGAGTGGTCAGGGTGTGGAGGCAGCCCTAATCCTGATCCTACAGGCTTGGTTGGGAGGACCCTGCTCCCAGATGTGTTTTACAAGAGCCTGTTTCTGGAAACCTCTCACTTTGCTCTTGGACTAAGTGTCGTTGGCCAAGGTTGCTCATACTCCCAGTACCAAATGCAGCATCTTTGCATTGACCTCCTCTCTCCTCCTCCAGGAGAAAGCAACCACCAACAGAGACATTTGTGCAGACTTCCCAGTGCAACCGAAGCCTCTAAACCCCTTACACTCTCTGCAAATTCCACCGCAGGGCTGAGCAGCTCTTGGCTAATGGCACAGCCAGGATCACTTCTCCACTGCCCTTGACTCCCGTTTCTCCAGGTAGTGCTGTCATCAGCACTGTAATATATAGCCCTCTTGAGCAGTGAGGGAAATAGGTACTAACTAGCTAATGCGGCGCATTTTGCTGGCTACAGCTGCAAGTCAATGTGTCTAGGGGAAAACGCAGCACTTAATCACTCACTTTGGGTGCAAATTTAGAGTGTGAAACTCTTGCCAAGTTGAATAAATTATTTTATTGGCTGGAATAAGTGATTATGAAGCTTTCTTGGCATACAATTAGCTCTTTCTGTTTCCTTTTCCCAAGCATTGTGAACCTTTCAGAAGAAACATCAACTGAGAGAAAATTATTCAAGAGAAAATGATTCAAGGATCACAGGGCAATTTTTGTACTTTAATGTTATCTGCACTGTAAGAAACATGGCAGGTTCCACATTTTAAATTTGGGGAATCAAAATGAATGCTTTTAAGAATTGCCTTTTACGCTAAATGAAAGTAAGAGCAATGACTGACTGTAACAAGGGTAAAGCATGTTCCCAATGTCAGAGATGGATTGTGGGTTAAAAGTTGACCCTTAGCTGCTTTTTCTGATGGTCTTTGTTCTGTAATAATCAGATTTAGAAAAACTTAGGTAAGGCAGTTGAAAATAATTCCACTATATGCAAGACATGTCAGGGAGCAGAAGTGACATAATTTATGGACAGTAAAAGAAACCAGTAATACTTTGGAAAAATTCAAATGGCTCCTTCCCATCATCCTTCAGCAGCAGAGGATATATAGACAAGGTTTTAGATTTGCAATTCTTCCTACTTTTTTGTAATTATAGGAGAAATTATGGGTACATTGCATCCTATAACCTACATTAACCTTCACAATGTGATAGATTCAGGCTGTGATGGGCCTAGACAGGGGGTGGGAGGCAGACCAAGATGAAGATCCTTTACCTTCAGACAGATTTCATCTTCTTCTTCTAACAAGGTGTGAGCAAAGCTGGGAACTGCACCAGGCTCTTCCAGGGGACAGGGCTCTGCACAAAGCTATTGTCTCTCTCCACCTCGAACCTCCTGCCCTGTACTACTTGCAGAGCACAGCGGGCAGCATCTAGTATCTCTAAGGCGTCTAATGCCACCTATTCTCAGGCACAGCAATAGGTGATGTCCCGGTCTGATCCAGTTTGGCAGCCTGTCTCATACTCTCAATTCAGACTCCTCTCTGCGCTTGCTAGAGCTGAGGTCCATCTCCTCTTTCAAGACACAGTCATGCCTATTTAAACATAAAAGGGCAAGTAAAGATCAGTGTTCAGTCACTGTAAGACCAGAGTAGTCCCGTTGGTTTCACCAGTCTCCGCATTGCTTCCTACCAGCTCATCAGGGCAGAAGCTGGAGCAGGGGTTCCACTAGGTGGTGGAAGTCAGGAGGCAACAAGAGCAGAGCTTGACAAAGGTTTTCTTCCTTCCTGAGCTGGGAAAAAAGACCACTCTGGACAGCTCAGAAATATTTAAAGCTACTCCAAAGCTTACAGAAAGTCTTTGCAATGTTCTTTCAGTGTCTTAGATACACAGTTGCTAATGCATGCAGTTAATTTAAGTCCCTATGGGAAAACTAAGTGATGTCAAGTATTATGTGCAAAGAAACCAATTTATTGCAAGTTTAATCTGTACAAGAAAATGAATATTGCTAGAAGGTTGGATTTACGTATAACCTATTAATGTTTTATGTTACATTATTTTCATCATTAGTTTTATAATATTTACATAATTATATAAAATATGTATTTTCTGAAACCACCGACAACTTCTCTATATAGCAAAGATTTGTAAATTACCAAATAATTTGACTTATTTTACATTCAGAAAGCAGTAGAAGTTTGAAAAAAGAGTAGTCAACTATGTTCTCACAATGGTGCTGATGTGGTGGGTACTTGCTCATGCAAGTAGTCCTGCTGAGTTTAACAGGATTGATCACAGGAACAGTTACTGGTGAATGTATATGTGGGAAGAACCCAGGTGTGCAGTAGCCTTCGACAGGGACACAGAAGTCCCTTAGGGTCTCAAGGAAGAAACTAGAGCAAACCTCTTCATTTGGTCTGATGTTGGTCAAGACTATCCAGCCCCTACACTTTCACCTCAAGTGTAGTCACTAAAAAGGATGCCAGCATTGACCTTTGGGCCACCTGATATAAACCATGTGGCTATTATTTGAACAAAAGTAGAAAGTGTGTGTGGCATAGTGATCTTTGGTAACTCTTTCTATGCTTTGTCTATTAAATATCCATGACCCTTCACAAAGAATATACATCAGCCTGTGCTTCTTTCTTAGGAATGGAAGAAATAGTACCGAATCTTCTGTTTTTGAAGGAATGAGGAGGAAAGACAGAAAAACCTGCTCTTCTTTACCTGAATCTTTCTGGAAAGTCAAAGATACATGCTGCAGAGCAGTTCTGTTTTAACTTCCTTTTCTAACTTGCAGTTTTTCCCCAATTTCAAACAGAGAGGATATCTCTGGAAGGACTAAACCGTGCTCCAGAATAGATTAATTGATCTCAAGGCCAGCAGACCTGATTTTCATCAGCCAGCCTGATTTCATCTGGACACAGTCTGCTGGCCTTCCTTCAGCAGAGTTGTACCTAAGTTGGAGAGAGCAGACAAAGCTACAAAACGCTTTGCATTCCCGTGGTTTTGCACTGGAGATTCCCATGGGAGGGAGGGAGAGCAATCCTGGTCCCTGCTTTCTGCTCACTGGCAGAACCTCTCTGCAGCAGCAGAGGTTCACATGATATCCTCCTTATGTGGACACATATGTCAAATGTTAAGAGATGCACAGGACATTTAAGATCTTGGTCAACCAGGCCAGTCCAGCTGAGCCCCATATGGCTCTGATGTTGATACTTTAGGGCAGGGTGACCATGTCTTTGCAGGACAGCCCAGGTAGACTCACAGAAATTATTACTCAGAGACTTAAACACCAATTGCTTTTATCTCTGTGTACATCTTCTACATGAAAACACCATAACATGGATGGAGAATGATAACACAATAACAACCTGTGAGCTCTCAGCTTGCAAACCAACTGCCAGTCGTCAATTATCTGATCGATTATCCAGTACACCAAAAATTTTCAGGGGCACAAACATAACACGATGGTGGAGTATACTGGTTTGGGGGTCTGCCTGTCATCGCGTTTGCCTTCTGCTGCACAGAGGGGGGAAAATCAGCCATGCATGATCTTGCTTAGGCAAGAAGTGGTTTCTCATAGCCCAGAGAATTCAAAATGAGCAGTGGCTCCATTTAATGAGTCAGTCTGGCCTTCTTACTATTGAATAACAATAGCCTGTGCTAAGAATATATTAGAGCAAGGAGAATAAATAGGAAAAAAAATCTATTTTGTGAGCAATTGCAGCTGTCAAGCTGCTCTCATACTCTTTCTCATTTTTAGTTTTATTATTGCACAAAAGATGTTTGTTTCAATCTCTCCCTCTCCAGGCTGGGCTGCCTTCTCTCAGGGATTTAGATATTCAAAGCAGAGAGGAGCAAAATGTAATCCATAGGCAGCCAGCAGCTCCATGAAACCCAGAGCTTCCAGAGGGGACAAAGGACAGTGCAAATGCTACAGAAAGATCTTTTAGGAGAGGTCTGTGCCAGGCACGGAGACCTCTAACATACCCAGGAGTGTTAATGGGAGGTGCAGGGACACAAGTCTGTCAGAGGAGGAGAGGTGCAACAAAAGCCGCCAAAACACTATAATGTCTCATCTCTAGCTAAAATTATAATTGTCCTTCCTATATCCCTCTTCTTCTCTGGCAGCCTGTCTCTAAACCTGCCTGAAGCAGGGGCTGGACAGTTCTGGGTAAACAAGGTTTGGTTCAAGACTGACTAGTTTGTTCAATTCCAGAGAGAAATATTTTGCTTGGGAAACACTAAACAGATCTTTAGATACCTCCAAGGGTAAGGCTGAGTTTGTTATCTAAATGCTCAGAGTTTAATAGGGCCTATATACCAAGGTGAGCCCTTACAATTCTCCTATCATTTATCCTCAGCCATCAGAATAGCAGCTCTGCTATACCACAGACACAAAAAAAACCTCCTTTATTAATCAAAATCTTTCTCCCACCCAGCTTTTCTACCATCTATAATCAAAATCTGCTTGTTCCCATGGGAGGTGACATAACCTCCCCAGCACACCAACCCCACCTGGGAGCAAGGGGGGAATTTTATGCAGCTATTCTCAGGTTGCCCCAAGCATTTGTTTCAGGTGTCTCTACAGGTAGTGCAATTAGTCACAGAATCACAGAATCACAGAATCATTAACGTTGGAAAAGACCTTTAAGATCATCATGTCCACTAAACTATGTCCTGAAGTCCCACGTCTACATATTCTTTGAACACTTCTACTGATGCTGGCTCCACCACCTCCCAAGGTGGGACGTCAAGCCTGTTCCAATGTTTGACCACTCTCTCGGTGAAGAAATTTTTCCTAATATCTAGTCTAAACCTTTCCTGGTGCAACTTGAGTCCATTTCCTCTTGTCCTATCGCTGGTTACTTGGGAGAAGAGACCAACACCCACCTCGCTACAACCCCCTTTCAAGTAGTTGTAGAGAGTGATAAGGTCTCCTCTCAGCCTCCTCTTCTCCAGACTGAACAACCCCAGTTCCCTCAGCCGCTCCTCATAAGACTTGTGCTCCACACCCCTCACCAGCTTTGTTGCCCTTCTCTGGACACGCTCCAGCACCTCAGCATCCTTCTTGTAGTGAGGGGCCCAAAACTGAACAAAGGATTCAAGCTGCGGCCTCACCAGTGCCGGGTACAGGGGCACAATCACTTCCCTACTCCTGCTGGCCACGCTATTCCTGATACAGGCCAGGACGCTGTTGGCCTTCTTGGCCACCTGGGCACACTGCCGGCTCATGTTCAGCCGGCTTTCGAGCAGCACCCCCAGGTCCTTTTCCGCCGGGCAGCTCTCCAGCCACTCCTCCCCAAGCCTGTAGCATTGTATGGAGTTGTTGTGACCCAAGTGCAGGACCTGGCACTTGGCCTTATTAAACCTCATACAGTTGGCCTCAGCCCATCGATCCAGCCTGTCCAGATCCCTCTGCAAAAAGGGAGGAGTCCTTGCAGGACTTCTTACAGTCCTGGGATAGAGCTGGTATATGCACAAAGCAAGCTAGCATGAGAAACCACAGTGTGGTAACTGCAGTGTAGTTTGTACTGGGCCTGGCTGGGATGGAGTTAACCTTCTTCACAGCAGCTCCTATGGTGCTGTGTATCAGATTTGCGACCAAAACAGTGTTGATATTGCACTTTGTGTCTTAGCTATTGCTGAGCAGTGCTTGCACAGTGTCGAGGCTTTCTGTTTCTCACTCTGCCCCACGGTGAGTGGGCTGCAGGTGGGCAGGTGGCTGGGAGGGGACACAGCTGGGACAGCCAAACCCAGCTGGCCAAAGGGATATTCCATACCATGTAAGGGATGTTGCATACCATATAATATCATGGTCAGCAGTAAAACCGGGGGTTTGGTTTTTCCGAAGTAGTCATTGCTTGTAGACTAGGTGGGCTGTCTGCTGGTGGGAGGTGGTGAGTGATTGCCTTTGCATCACTTGGTTGTTTTTTTTCCTCTTCCTTTCACTTATTAAACCTTCTTTATCTCAACCCATGAGATTTTCTTGCTTTTGCTCTTCTGATTTTCTCCCTCATCACACCAAAGGAGAAGTGAATGATCTGCTGGTGGGTGCTTAGCTGCTGGCTGGGGTCAACCCACCACATGTTACAGAAGTCATTGCTTTCCTGGAGCTGTGAGATTACTCTAATGGGGGTTTGTAGAGGTTTTCCTGGGTTTTCCTGTAATATTTCAGTAATGAGTCAGCTACTTATGCTGCAAGATAGATGAGATAGATGAGAAAAGTAGTTAAGCAGGCTTAACCAGATATTTGTATTGGTACACACAGAACCTGGTCTAAAGTATTGCCATTCATGAGATACCCTTTGTGTTATTTTCCGTCTTTAAATATCTTTAGATTGTTGTAGAAAGTTAAAGATGAGATATGTGCTAACAAACAGCAGTATGGTTCTGTTGCAATGTTAGGAACACAGTCATGAAATGGACTTTCCAGTCTGGGAAACTGAGATTACAAACTTTAAGATTGAAACAAAAAGTTGTGTTTTCCTGTTTCTTGCCCTACAGGAAAAAAAATGCTAAATAAAAATTTGAGCTTCATGAATTATTTCCATTGATTACAAAAACATTATAAAACATTTAATGACATTGTACACATTCTGCTTAAAAGACAGTGTTGCAATTACACACAAAAAGATTGCTCTTAGTGAACTTTTGCCAAGAGGGTTGAGACTCTTGAACTTTCCTAGGTGTGATGAGTTCTTGTGGTCATAGTTATTTCTCAACACAGAACATGCATTTCTGTGCCTGGGGTTGGCATCAGTAAGCAAGTCTGGATGGCCTGGCAGGTGATGGAGCTTGTCCTGCTGCACCTGCCATGAGCCAACCTCCACCACTGCTGTCCCAGTCTTCCTGGGGCAGTTCAGAGTGTCAGACGTCACCTCTCCTGCCTCACTCAAAGCCTTTAGTGGGTTCTTTCCACCCACCTCCCTTCTCAATAAGAAGGGGCTGCATTTAGCTGTGTTTTTCCAGTAAAAAGGCAACTCAAACACAACAATGGCTCACGCCTTAATTTCAATGGTTTTACATGGCAGCTAAGGCCATCTGCCTTTGCACTTCCTTTTTTTTTTTTTTTTGTATCATAATTTAAGAAGAGATTCATTCTGCTTAAAATATAACAGTGGCTTTGGACACAAGTGTTTAAAGAGATCCGGTCATATGGTAACCCTTTATACCCCATTCAACTCACCCAGGTGTCATGTCCCATTTTTAACAGAAAATTTTGTCTCCTAAAGCAACACTGACTCTGAGGCAGAATAGGAATTAAGGAAACCTATAGAAATCTTTCCTGACAGAATCAAATAATGCATTTCTAGCTGATCCTACCACATTTCCTGAATGATATCTCACAGTGAACATCTGAAGAGAACACAAACAATTTCACAGTGTTTAAATTTAGCCCGAATCCTGCATCCTTGCCATTACTGATGAAGAGGTTTGTCTATACTCTCTACTACTAGCCCGAATACCAACACACCACTAAACCAAAAGTGAGAGATTTTCTTTTTATTAGCTGTTCTGGAAATATGGTCTTCTCATCTTCATCTAAATTCCTCAAGTTTCTCCAATTTCTCCCCTTAGGAGCAAGCATCTAGTAGCTTTTCCAGCATTGTGATATCCCTTTACAAACTCCTCAGTCACCCAGTGGTGCATCCTCGGTGGCGGAGACAAGGGGCAAGGTTGTGCCATGTCTCGGGAAGTGCCAGGTGATGAAGTCTTTCTCCCAGGCTTGTGTACAGGAGCTCATGTACATCCCCCTCAAGTGTCGAGCACAGCCGGCTGAAAGGAGACTCGCTTTGGGCCTCAGCCACACCAGTGTCAGCCGGTGTCTACAGATGGCCCTGCCTTGCTTGAACAATCTGCATCAGGAGCTTCGCTGACTATAGTCAAAGCACTTCGTAGTTAGGTAGGATGCAGGGTCAGCTACCGGCATGGCTAGAAAATGTAGGAGAGAGTTTTGAGACCCTCTCTGGTCCTACCTGTGGTATGGACTGTGGTTATGGAAAATTTTAGAGCAACATAACTGTTGAAGGGACGTAGTTTTTATGACTACACTGGATATGTGTGCAGGCGATGAGTCTAAGCCAGGTGAGGCTAACTGCCCCCCAGGGGCAAAACATATGGACTGGATCACATAACTCTGCCCCTTCCCTCAGTGCAGCTGCATCCAGCCTGCACAGTAGCTATAGCTTTAAAGCAGATACAGCCAGCCTGGACACGTGGACAAGTGATGGTGTCACGCCAGCTCTGCTACGTAAGTCTGTACCGTCATTGCTGCTCAGGCCATTAACCAGGTGTGTGTCTGCCTCTGTCTTGCAGAAATGTAGTAGGTGCAGTCAGGAGGTGATGGAGAGGGCAGGGAGCTCCACTGCATTTTCCCAGATTTTCCTGTGTGAGATGGCACAGAACATGTGCTCAACTGGGCAATATTTAGGGGGGTGAGAAGAAGGAAAGAAATCTTCGGTCTTTTTGGCGTCCCCGGGAAATCTGTGCTTGAGAGTCTCCATTCTTTCCTATGAAGACACATCTCTGACACAAAGCTGCAGTGCTAAGCAGAATTTGCACAGTCTGGTTTTGCCCAATGACAAGTAAATTTGTTTTTGTAGATAAGTTTGTAGGTAGAGCACAGCTGGTGTGGAAATGATTGGGTTTAATTTCTCATTTGTTTATGTCTGTAATTTAATTACTGCAATCCCTATTATCAGGTTCTTTAAACTTCTACTTATTATAGGCCACCAAGAATATAATTTCTTTCCCTCTGACAGAAAACTACTTTCCACAAAATGACAAGCCATCAGGTGAAATTGTCACATTAATCAGTTTATTCACAAATACATCACGTGTGTGTGAATAAGAATGACTGAAGTTCAATTACACTAACGAGAGATCAGGCAGTGTAGGAGACTGCAGGATGTTTACCAATAGTCCTGAGTAATAAGTAGGATCATCTCTGGGCTGTAAAAACACACTTGATTCAAGTGAAGATTTTCCTGCCAGTTCCTACAGAACAGGATTTTAATATCAACACATTTGCCACATGGCAGAGCCACTGTCTGAGTCCATGATGGTGAGATTATATTTACAAAATACTTTTCGAATCATAGAATCATAGACTTCTTTTTTTGTGGTTAGGCTGAATGTGAAGCAGTTTTTCTTCTTCCTAAATTTTCTAGGCAAGATGTACAGAAATTGAGAAGGGAGATGCTAAGAACCCGAAAAGAAAACCAGACCAGCCTCCAGCCCAACGTGCAGCCAGCTGAGCACCAGCTCCCTTCCTTCCTTAGGAGAAGGAAAGGGTGATCCTTCCAAGCTGAGAGGACACGTGGATTGCTTCACTTAACATTATACATTTGTGTGCACCTGTAGTTTATTAATTTTCTGGTGCCATCTTCACATTTGAATTTTAAGTGTCATATTCTTTTGCTGTGCATTTGAAGTAAATATTTGACGCAGTAGAGGGCACAGCATAATCCCTTCCTCCAAAAATTGGTATTTTTGACATCGTACATGGAAACTTGTCTCTGTAGCCAACATGTACCTACAGCACATTTTCCTCAGTGTAATTATTCCTGCTTGCTGGCTGCAATGACTGTTTCACTTTTGCTCCTCTGTATCCACAACACATATATCTAAGTTCAAATCTCCCAAAGTTCTCACCCAGTGCCCACTTTCCCACCTAAGCCTTTCCCTCTAAGGTTGGTGCTGAAACATCTGCTGCAGGCCACAGGAAGGTGAAAAGGTGTATTTTGAGACTGAGGCAGAACACAAAAGATACGTTTTTTGTTTCTGCATAGTTCCTGGGTCTGCACAGGGTCTGTGGATCTCCTGCCCAGCACCTTTCTCAATGGGCTGTGGATCAGGCCCCTTGATTTCTTTGAAAGACACATCTGACTTGCTACAGTTATACAGGTTAGGCTAGGCTTTAGAAACTATTACATCTAACAGTTCTAAAATGCAGGTCTTCAGATATAAAAAATACTAACATTTGGAGGGGGAGGAACTGCACATATCCATTATTAGTTGTCATGTAAGGAAAAAAAAGACTAAACTTAAAAATTTATAATTTTATCAGTGAATACCTTGAATGCATTTAACTCTGACCAAACTTAAAATTGCTATAATCCAACCATATTATGTCATTCATTTGTATTTAAGACAGGACAAAACAGTCTTTCCAGACCAAAAATTGCACAGAATCCAACCAAAATGCAGAACACCATTTATATTCTGAGACATTTAATATCAAACATTAGTCCCTGCTTCAGAAACCAAAACTCTACCATATGGATTATTCAGTGACCTTTGGGGAGAAGCCCACTTTCTGCAAAATCACAGTGAAACTCCCATCGATGGAGCCTTTCCCGGCGCGTTTGCCTGGTTGGTGCCAAGGCTGCCGGGGCTGCCGCGTGGCACCTGAAGCCACACGCGTGCCTGGGTGATTGGCAGCATCCCTCATTCAAATCCTCTTGGGTTTTCTCTGGTAGTTTTTGCAGGTTTTCCCCGCACTTCTTGGGAGAGCAAGGACTGCTATAGCAAGGTATATCACCGTTACTTAATGCAGGGTTTATCATGATTTGTTCTGTTTAACCCTATGAAATAGAGGGACTTCAAGCATGTGATTTACCCCTCTCCTGAAGCACACACGCACACAAAAATTATTAGACGCTTCAGTTTTTTCAGAGATTAAAAATGTAAACAGCATAAGGTACCAAACTTGTCAACTGATTAATATATCTATTACTTTTCATAAAATCAAACATGAATTAAGCCTGCTGGAAGGCTACAGCCTACCTTTGGACAAATGTATTATGCTATTTTGAGTGCTGGAATTAATTTCAGAAGATTGCTTAGTGGTGTTGCTAAAACAAATATATTTTGCAGAAGGAAGATACTGGCAGAATGGCACATGACTGAGGAAAAAGGATCTGTTCATAAAGCATTCTATTCAATTTTATATTAATAAATTAATTAGAACCCATGCAATTATTGTGCTCCTAAAGATCTGCTGCCTGTTTGCTGAGCCATACGTTGTATTGATTTTATTATAAATCTAATGCTGTTATGCTTTTCTGAATGACTCTCAGACATCTTTTCTATGAGATATCTTATAGCTAACATATCTTCCCATATTCACTGTTACAAGCAAAAAGTCTCACACAAAAAAGAAACAAAACAAAGAAAGTTTTAAAAATATGTATTTAATTCAGATTTCTTCTAAGTGCAATCTTCTTTAAGGACATAAATACTTAATTTTAAATTTTCCAAAGTGACCAATTATTTATTTCATTTCTCTTATTGGGGATACATTTTGTGTTGATGATTTTTGTCCTCATTTCATCTGTGGTAGAGTTAATTTTCTTCATAGAAGCCAGTGTGAGATTATGTTTTGGATTTGGGATGAGAAGATGTTAATAACGTGCTGATATTTTGGGTTGTTGCTGAGCAGTCAAGGACAGTCCAGCTTCTCGTGCTGGCCTGCCAGCGAGCAGGCTGGGGGTGCACGGGGAGCTGGGAGGGGACACAGCCGGGACAGCTGACCCAGGCTGGCCAAAGGGATATTCCATACCATACGACGTCGTGCCCAGTATATAAAGTTGGGACAAAGAAGAAGGAAAGGGTGGAGGGACATTTGGAGTGATGGCATTTGTCTTCCCAAGTGACCATTACGTGTGATGCAGCCCTGCTTCTCTGGAGATGGCTGAACACCTGCCTGCCCATGGGGAGTGGTGAATGGTTTCCTTGTTTTTCTTTGCTTGTGTGCGCGGCTTCTGTTTTGCCCATTAAACTGTCTTTATCTCAAACCACGAGTTTCCTCACTTTTACTTTTCTGATTCTCTCCCCCATCCCACTGTGGGGGAGTGAGCGAGTGGCTGCGTGGGGCTTAGTTGTGGGCTGGGGTTAAACCACAACACTTTTCTATCATCATAGAGCAAATCCTGTTCAAAACAAAGCAATATTTATTGGTGGCTATTACAATGTGAAGTTTGAAGTCCAGCAGTAATTTTCTACACTGCATCTTGCAAAGGACTTGAACATCTGTCCATGATACATTCCCAACACCTCCTCTCATTAACATCTACCAGGAAATTCAAAGTTCCTAGCAGTAGGTTTAGATGTCTACCATTGTTTAAAGATTGTGAGTTACAGGGAAATTTGGATATTCTCTTTCTGTTTCCCTGATGGTGACAGCAGGCATTCTGGGCATCAGAAACAAGAGCGAAACTGAGAGATAATACCTGTAGATCTCATTTCTGCAGCCTGGCTGGGCTCTGCCTGGACAATATTGCAACGTAAAATGGGTTCCTGGAATTGTAAATTTTTCTTATATGAAGTCTTAACGCTCTAGGACTTGGTTCTGTAAAGCGTTGAGCCCTCTGAAACAACCACAAATGATTTGTGAGATATACGCCTGAAAGCAATGCATTTCAGTGTGGTGTTGCTTGCAGCCTGGCTGGGCTCTGCCTGGACGATATTGCAACATAAAATGGGTTCCTGGAATTGTACATTTTTCTTTATATGAAGTCTTAACGCTCTAGGACTTGGTTCTGTAAAGCGTTGAGCCCTCTGAAACAACCACAAATGATTTGTGAGATATACGCCTGAAAGCAATGCATTTCAGTGTGGTGTTGCTTCAGATGTGGACACCTGCCCTGAATGAAGCCAAGGGGAGCTTGGCGGCAGTTCTGTCTCTGCCGTCAGACGTCATACAGAGCGCAGTCTATAGGCGACGGTAACTGTGAGTAGCAGAGGGGGCTTCCTTACCCTGCTCCATCAGCCCTGCCACGGGTGGGATTTAGCTTCTGGAGGGACCATAAGGCTGTATGCTGCTACCTGAGCTACTCAGAAATATCTTACAGGAAAGATTTCAAAGCACACCCATTCTTCAATTTCCTCGAAGTGATTCCTTGCGTTTCAATAGAACCCGTGAGAAAAAAAGTTGAGAGGGTTTTGTGTCTTATAAAAAAGTTTTAAAAATCAATTAACAATATTTCCCAACTGAAAGCCTGTACAGATCCGTGGCAAAACCCCACAGTGGGTCTTCCTCAAAAAGTGTCTCTGCATTTCCATCAGGAAAATAAAATCAGAGGAGGACTGTGTTGCCTTCCCCAGCAGTGGAAGAATGAATGGTCTCTGCTAGGATAATTTGTACAGGAAATTTGATTGCTGATATGCATTAAAAGGTGATGTTAAAATGTTATGACAATGAGGACTACCAAGATCAATAGAGAAACTGACGTTCTGGAAAAGGAGATCCAATTATCTGGGGATCTTGATGCACTGAATACGTCCGCCCCGCGCGGGCAGTACATGACAGCTGCAGCCAGTGCATTGAGTTTGCTCTTCTCAGACCGATCTGTCTGCAGCTCTTGTCACGGAGAGACCTGCAGGAAAATGTCAAAAGTGCCCAAGAAACTTAGGAGTCCCAGTCACTTAAGTCCCCTAATGGAGCACAAGCTCTTCGGGCAAGCAAGCTGAGCAGGGTCAGCGCTGAGCAGGCAAGCCATGCCCGGGGCCACCACCGCAGCATCGCGCTGGCACCAGCGGCCCGGGAAGGGCAAAAGAGGTGGCAAATTAATCAAATAACCATGCAAGCTGGCAAGAAAGAACAACTTCCTCACAGTTTTGGAAAGAACAGAAATACCTGTAACCACAGTTGTTTAAGGGAAAAAAAGTTGGTACAAATGCACAAAATTATACTCCGGCTGTTACTTATCTGTAAATGTTCTGTCTCCAGCTGTGTTGTATTTTGTAACACTTATGCAGTATTTCTGCCCTTAGTAAAATGCGTTTTGAAGAAATAGAGAACAGTTAGTGTGAGTATTTTGCCTAGAATATGTGATCAGACTTTTTCTGTCATAAAGTGGGAACTGCAGGTTGAGACTTGGAATGACTTCTGAGTCCTCTGTGCCTTAGAACAAGGCAGAAGATAGAACTTTGCTCCTGAATCTTAATTTCTTAATATGAAAAATGTATGCCTATAATAGTCATGTTAAGCATAGAGGAAAGACAGCTAAAGCATTACAATAACATTTTGGGCTTATTTTAATATGATTCAGAAGCCAGCAAAGCGATCTAGCATAAGCTCAATTTTGAATGTGAGACCTGTCCTGCTAAAATATATGTGATTTGCCAGACCAAATTTTACTACAATAAAGCATCAGGAAAAAGGAACAAATGTACATGTTTTATTTAGTTAACTTACAAACTGCAAATTTTGAATTTTTGTTTCCAAATATGCTGTTTTAAATTTATTTGTAACACCTAACTAAGCTAATATTGGATTTTCTATAGACACAAGGGTTAGTACAGCCTACCAGCTCAAGTGATTCCAGATCTTAAATGCAAAGCAATTGCAAGCATAGAGCAAGTGGACTTTCTGTTTGACTTGAAACAAGTGTCTCTGAACAGGAACCAATATTGCCCAGAAAGTTTGGACTGTATGATACATAATAATATTGAAGGAATGGGAATCTGGAAATGAAACCAAGAAAAAAACAAAGAAATAGGTAAGAAAAAAGTCCAAATGCTAAAAATATTTCCCCAGAATCCTATTACCACTTTTATTATTCACCTGTTAGGCCAAGCACAGAAAGAACCTTCCTCATAACTGTGGTGGACAAACAGAAAGAGGGCAGATGGTGTGGCAAAGAGCTTTCAGGGCCAAGATGTCCAGCTGGTGGTAGGACGACTCAAGGCAGCTTTCGGAAAGTCACACTTGTCGGGGAGAGCAACAGACCCGAACTAAGTTTTCTGGAAAAAAGAAATTGAATTCCTGCTTCCTTTATGTAATTATTTTGAAACCAATGTTGCTCTCCAAGCTTCTGTGTCTACATTTATTTAAATTAAGCAGAAAGTTTATGTATAAAAGTGAAGCTGGAAATCCAGCAATGTTAAGGATCAGAACCTACATGTCATTGTACAACTGACTGTGCTAAATAGGAAGTAAAATTGAAATTACTCTCTTTGTCCTAAAGCTGTATTATATTTCTAGTATTTAGTATACTTTTTACATCCTTGTAGTGTAAGCTTTTAATAAGAAACATCATTATGATTTGAGTAGTAAGTCAGAATTCATCTTCCTTTAATGATTTATACAAGTTCTGTAATGCCCACTAACACAATTCCTGTGCTTTTTTTTTTTCCTGTTTCCTTCTGTATGCATAGCACTGTTCTTTTCATCATTTCAGAATATTTCCTCCCTGCAGAACTAATAAAATATGATTCTGAAGTGAAAGCAGCCCTTGGTCCCCTGCGGGGCTGGGGGTGGAACAGGGCTGCTTCTGCAAACAAGATGGGGTTCCTTTGTGAACAGGCTTTCTCAGGAGCTTTGGCTTTTATTTACTTTGGTTTCTTATTGCAGGGAAAAAAAATCCTAAATCCATGAATGAAAGCTCAAGATGCTCTAAGACTGGTTAAAAATCATGATGTTCTGCTAGCGGTAAAAATAGAAAATCCACATCGATTTGTTCTTTTATGTGGCAGGGCTCCTGATATACGAGCCCAAAATCATTCTTCCCTTCATTTGATATGTTACAAACACCGACATGTGCAAGGTAAAAATTTTTCTTCAAAGGGGAGTGTTTGTAGGAAAATCACAAAGAGATAAAATTAAATAAAAAATCAGTCAGTTAATGTAAACACCAAATATTATATCTCATGGAATGAGAAAGCAGAACAGAAATCTTCTCTACACACGGGTAGCTCTACTGAGTATGAGGAAATTTCAGATGAAGAAAAAGAGTCAAAAATGCATGATACTTTATCCTCTAATATAAATCAAACTGTTAAGGAACTGATGGCAATAACACTCGTCATAGCTCTCCCAGGAAAACGATAGTGTCCATGCATGCTCCTGCAAAACTGCTTGTGGAAAATAGGTATTGCGGCTGTATTAATTTCAGTATCCCCTATTTAAGAAATATATTGATAAACAGGAGAAAAATCAGAGAAAAGATGCAATAAAAATTACAAGACTGAAAGTGGTCTTATTTACAGTTTCTGTGGCATGGCCAAGGAAAGCATTTTTTCTCATATTTCAAAATAACAAAGAAAGATGTAGAAGCTGACAGCTAGGAGAAGAAGTGAGACTAAATGCATTTTTTATCAGTGAGGGTAACTCACCTTTGCAGTGATTTCCTAGGGGAGTAGCAATCCACTGGTAATTTCTTTAGTCAAAATGAGATATTTTTCTAAAAATCATGCTATAGTTTACTAGAGGCTTTATTCAGGAAGTCCCAAGGCTTTGTACTCTCAGAAACACACTATCCAGCAGTCAGCAGACTTCAGATGCAAAGTTCTGGCTAAGCTTGTTATAGAAACAGAGGGAAAAGCTGAGGCATGCTTGGTGTTTTTACACTTACCAAGTTTGGGGCACTGATTCCTTCAGCCCAGTGTCGTGGAAAAGCCTTGAACTGGAATTAAGATCAAAAAACAGCCTGTACTTATTTATTATTGGATTATGACATTTTTTTGGCATTACTGAAGAAAAGGTGAGATCTCTGCTGGTCCAGATGGTATATCCACACAGGAAGCTGTATCTGTAGAGGATGCTACCCCTACAGCACACAAGCACAGTATCCGATGGCACACATGTTGGACACAGAAGTTAGACAGAGCTCTGACCTCAGGGTGTTGCTGGGGAGCACCTAACCCTGGGCAAACATATAACAAGGAGTATAGCCACATCAGAGAGTCTGTGCTCAGACTGGAGTGAGTCACAGAATCATTAAGGTTAGAAAAGAC
>NW_010533882.1:0-7555 GCF_000687285.1 Phaethon lepturus
CAGCACCCACCTTCCCCGGGCCCGATGCAGCGCTTCTCTGTGCTTTCCAAGCCTAACCACGCAGTGAACAGGGAAGGAGCTCATCAGCTGGCTGGTTTGATGTTCCTTGTTTAAGAAATGTAGTTATTTTTAGTTAATCTCCTAACAAAGCCTGAATGTTTCAAGGGTATAAAAGCCTCTTGGGCGTTTGGAGTCTCTTCAGGAGAAGGGCGAGGTAGGCTGGCTCACAGCTCCCCTTGCCTTGGGCCCAGCCAGCATGGAAGGAACTCCCTCCTGAGGGCTAGAAAAGCTGCAGGTCCCCGAGGCAAAATATCTTGGAGAAATGCTGGGGAAGGGACGCAAGGGAACTCGCAGAAACCCCTCCCCTCACGGGCAGTGTTGCTGGAGTCAGGCCACCAAACCCCCCTCCCACAAGCTGCCCACCTGCAAGTTTTCAGAGGCAATGACCTCATCAATGACGTTTTCATATACTAGGGTTGCGCTTCTTGTTACCCAACATACACAGTTACAATTTTATTTTCTTCAAAAGCCGCATCTTTGGAGACTTCCACGTGACCAGGACAGCAGGTGACATCCTACTGTCTAGTATTCATACACATGCCCATTGCTCAACCTTAGGAGCAATGTCCTCTACGTAAAGCATCCTCATGGGTGAAACTTCATTGAAAAATGCAGGTATGGATGGAAGTAGCACAAAAGTGTTATTGCCTGGAAAAAAGAAAAGGCTGAACTAGAGCCCAAATTTAAAAATAATGAAGAAACCAGTTTGTGTAGAAAGGCTTTTTATTTTGAAAAATATTTTTTCAAATTTTTGAAATACAGTGTAAAGTACAACATAGAATTATGCCTGCAAGTCAGCTTACGCACGTCATGCCAGTTATTTACATGTAGATATATACAGAGTGCAGATAATTATTGAAACCACACTACAAAATAAACAGAGAGTTCAATAAGATAATTTAGTAGGACTTTATTAAATATATATAGTTATTGATTGTATATACTTTCCTATTAAAATACCATATAGTATCTAAAGTAACCCCTATAAACTTGAATACCTCTGAAATTGTCATAAATATGATTGAAAATTGAAACTACCCACGTGTCCTGTTCAGCTGCTTTGCCCTTTGCTATAACAGAAACTCTTGTAGTGCTGAGATCATGGTGCTATCTTCAGAGCCAGAACTTTAACAACAATTCCCAATAAAACAATTGCAAAAAGCTCAGATGCAGAATAGCTTTCAGCTGAGACATCTAAGGGTTGAAGCACCATTCCCTATACTTAAAATAACAAGGATAATCCAACAGCCTATTAAATACTGCCACATACAGGATGAGAAAAACAATGCTATGCTCATCAGTGACTGAGTAACAACACTGAATTTGGATACCAAGCACCTTATTAAAACAAAACAAAGCAAACTCCCAAAGCCCATGCAAAATCTTATCCAAAAAGAGAGACCTTCTAACTTGTAGTGAAACAGCCCGATCAACAGTCTGACTTTTCCATGAGCAGTAACTGCAAGGGCCGCCCGCGGCAGCAGCGGCTGGCAGGGCTGCGTGACCATAAAGAGCGAGACTGAACTTCGCCTATAGATTCACCTCTCGTCATTGAATGATTTATATAGGGCGCTCTGCTGAAAGAAAAGATAATGGCAAGCCTTATCATATGTTACCCCATTAACAGAACATTCCATTTACTTTCTGGGGGCTTCTGGCCAGCAAACCCTCACTACAAATTGCCAAAGGTCTGTCTTTGACTTCACTAGAGCTTTGCGAGTTTCCATTAGTGGAGAAGATCCACCCCAGTCTGGAGGATGTGCTCTCCTACTGGGATTTCCCTTCTTGCTGCTCAATCCAAAATCGCACACACTGCTGCCTGAGGAAAAGAAGTATAAAGAACAACATGCTTTTTCATTTCAGTATTTATTCTGAAGCAATCTTAAGTAGAAAATAGACAAGTGGAGGAATGTAACAAAACAAATCCAATTACTGCCATACAATGCTTTTTTTGTTGTTGTTGTAATTATTGTTCTGAACTGCTGAATTTTGCAACTTTTCCTCTCCTAACATGTCTTTTCCTAAAGGCACGTTATAATTCAATCCAATTACAGGCAAAGAAGAAAGATTAGCACCAGAAAATATATAAAAGGAAAATAAGTTACTATTACTATCATAGAACATCGTTGGTCAGCAAATCTGTGCACAATTTTTTTCTAGAAATAATAAAACAATGAATTCATAGATTAGTTAAGGACATAAGTGACAGCTATGGTTTAATTTAAGAGTTTTGTTACATAGAACTCTAAATGCCAAAATATGGCTAGGACATTTTAATACTGAACTCATAGGAATTACACCAAAAATATTTTTCAACTTTATCATCATTAATAAAAAGTGTGAATATAAAATATTAATATACTTTACATATTTACCATACAATATATCAGTCCTTCACACTATTAATTTGATTCATGTTGTGCTGCAACATGTATCAAAAGGTTTAACACAGAAAAAACATGGCTTATTATCTAAGTTGTGGGTACAGACGTTATTTCCACAAGACAAACAGCAGTCACAATGTGTCATCTACCTTGAGTTCTACAGTGATATTTGTAAAAAAACACTGCACCCTTTCAGGAAGGATAATAATAATTAAAGTTAAAAAAATTGCGCAACCTTTGCTTGTAGAGTAAATCTGACTTTCATAAAAAACAGTAGGTCAATACTATGAACTAATTTAGTTCAGCTTGCCTAATTTTCTGGTAAGGCACTATCAAGATATTGTATCTTCCTTTAAATGTTTTATGGATTTATGATCCTTTGCAAATATCGGAAGGAATTTTTGGTCAGGCCTGAGAGTATCATCATTAGACAAGCTGTGGTACTGCCCTCTTCCCCACTTCAGTCTTTCAACATCTAGTTACTTAACTTTACAGTTCATTGTACATCTTCTTGTAAGGATAAACTCCCTTCTGGAAAGTCAGGGAAGAGGTGGGGCATCCACAACCCAGCACTGAGATTATACAGAAAGTGTTTGTTATGTACCGCAGAATAGAGGAACAGGAAAAAAAACATAATATGTTTCAAAAAATGAATAACCCTACTCGTCCCACTAAGAGTGAGTGGTTAACTGTAATTATGAATGGGCATAACCTTTTTCAGATGGCAATGCCATTTTAAAGCTAAGCTACTTGAAAATTATTTATATGATTGTCATGGCTGGTTCAGAAGAAGGGCATGAAAAAGTAGAGTCTTACAGAAGAAAATACAGATTCGTTTTGTGAGCAGCAGAATCAATGGGATCCAGTTTCTTATAAAGTTGTCGTCTGCAATTCAGTTTTGTGTCTAATGTGAGATGAATGCATAGGAATAGACAGAACACCTCTCCTTCACAGGGATTCTTCCAGGTCTTTCTACAACCTTTCTCTTAACATTTACAGACTCCCCTTACTTAATCTGTAACTGAACTTTGCATTTTTACAAAATTTTTAATGAACCCACTATCTTGCACTCAGATCAACTGGTTTTAAAACACAGTATCAGAGAATATCCAGACATAATACACAGGCTGTGAGATTACCTAAGGTTATCTTCCCCCCGCCTTCTTTGTAAATCAAGCTAAAGCAAAGCAAATAAGAGCAAGCATTTTCTATTTCACCATTCCTCAAGAATTTCACAACAATTAAATGCCTCCTAAGAGGTATAAGAGGTCATCAAAGGATGTTCCAACACAGGTCTCTGCCACTGACTCCACTGCAATAGATAGAAGAAGTGTTTCTTTTTCCCCAGACCACTGCATTTCTCTGCCTCATGAGATGTGTGCTGGGCCTCCAGCCTGGGCTCAAAGCCCTGCCTCCCTTTCTGCTCCTTTTCGCCTGCAGCAGCACTCCTGGGAAGGTCGCCAGAGGTAAGTCTTTTGACATCCTGCAATTTCTGGATTGCAAAATACAGCAAAAACGCAACGAAAACCATGTTGATCTTCTCTGGGCACTGGCAGTTTCAGGCATAGCTTACTATGTAGGCATAGCTTTCTATAGAGCTAAGAAATCTTGGCTTGACTTAAAAGTAAGAAAGGCTCAATCTGATGAGAAAAGACCTTCACTTCCTTTCACATCTGCTCTGGGCAAATTAGATGAGCACACTTGTGTCTGCCTTCACTGCCAGTAACAATGCCTGGAACAACCCTTCATCACAATGGACTGCACACAGTCTGGTTTTAAGGTGAAGTGAAATACGACTTGAGACTTAAATGAAACTGTTTAGAGTGAAGAAAGAACCCAGATCACTCAGTCACTAATTCAAGGGGTCTGTCCTCAACTGCCTGCAGTCAGTCTTACCCAGACTCTCCCTCTGAAAAGCTAGACCATTTTTGGAGAGTATGCTCTTGCAGACTCTCTCCTTCCCTGATCACCGCTTCATACTTTAATTAGCAAGGAGGATCCTGCACGCTTTTACCAGAAGCCTGAATTCCAGCACAGAATTGCTCTGCAGAAATCATGCACTACGTACAAGTAAAGAAGGTTCTGATGTGCTTCTTTATGTTGGCAATAAACCTTATTTTCTAATTTAAACAAGAAAAAGGCTATGGAAAGAAAAAAGAAGCAATTAAAAGATTACTGATGGTTTTAGTCCTAACAGAAGTTCTTCCTTAAACTTTCTGGAAGTAGTGTACAACTTAGAAATCAACAGAAGATTTATATATTGATTTCTGTTACTGAAGAAAGAACTAAGCCTTGATAGGTCTATGAAACTAAGCCTAGATATTAAACACTGAATTCTTCTTGTAGCACTAATGCTGAAGAATTACTAATATGGGGCTTAAATATCTTGTTTTTCAGTCGGGCACGGTGAAGTAGCCAAGCAAGCAGTGCATGTTTTCCCCCAAGATGTGCAAGAGATGTTCAGATTTAGGAAGCTGCTTATGTGGTGGTGGTGTTTTTTTGTTTCAGTCCTACCAGGAGCAATCAATGGGTCTTTATAAAACCTTTGAAAAGTAAGGCTTTTTTATTCTGTAAAAGGGGAGAAACCTTTGTCAAATAGTTTAGCAGAGGTCAGGAGAAATAATACTAAATACTTTTATTGCTACATGGAGCTTTCGGCATTCATAGCTTATAAAATTAGCTACTTCACAGGCCATTTATCTTATTTGCAATGGGAAAAGTTGGAAAAGGACTCGGTTATAATTTATCTCAGGTTTCAAAGCATACTGCTGTTTTTCACTGCTCACTTCACATTACTACCAATCATTCCAGATTCAGCATCTCCTTGTTTTCTACAGATGTTGTTCTGAGATACACTGAGAATATCATCTTGATGACTGGTACCATAGAAATAAAAGTTGTTAATATTATCTATACTGATAGAAAGGAGGAAATAAATCTAAGTAGTACTTGAATGAAACATTCATAAACCATATCACATTTTAAATGAGCACTTACTGCTCAGGCAGTGTATAAACCGATTTCATTATCAGCTGCATAAATTCTGTAACATATTGTAATCTCAACGACTAACAGAAGTTCAAATTTCCAATTTATGGAAAATTCATTTCTTATTTGAAATGATTAGGACTAATTTTAGAATCAAGTTTTCTAAGGGAGAATTCAGATCACAATAGAAGCATTACTTACATTATGAAAAAAAAATACAATTTTCCTTATTAAAAGCTATAGATTGCAAGAAATGTCATAGAGCACATTGCCTCTAAATTTCACACGTCTGTGAGCAACATCCTAGGACCTGAAGGTCTGCGGCTAAATGGCAACTTTTTTGATTTTATTGCTCTACTGTTCCTTACCCATAAAAGAAGAACAGAACAACCTTTTGCAAACAATGGAAGTTATTTAAACAGAGTACCGTCTTCAGTACAGAAACTGTTAACTGTTTCATTACATTCTGTTCCGTTGATAGGGAGCTGTGTAACCTGCAGCTGCAGTATCTGAAGGAAATCTACCACTCAGCTAACGGGCTGATCCCATATCTGTGTCAGATAAAAATCATAGTGCTTATTACTTGTTACCATGGATACCATGAAGATATTGCTGTCCACTAAAGATTACTAGAGGAAGACAACATAATTCTCAGGAACGAGTCCTGTTTTGCCTTCGTATGTTGCTTTTAACCAGCCTGGTTCCACTGATGGATACACTGCAAAAACAACAGCCAGCAAAAAAAAAAAGTTTATAATAAATTAACACTCTTAAAAGATCCTATATATGGTTCATATATTTATTGAGGCAGTATTTTTTCAAGAGCAATTGAAAAATCAGGGCAAAAACTGAGTTGAAAATGGAATTATGCTCTGTTATCTTGTGGATACAGTTCAATTTTTTATAGCTTTTTTTAAGTAAAAAGAGAATGTAAAAGATATCTTACCATTGGAAAATATTGCCCCCTGTGGGAAAGACAGCTCATGACTATGCTCAGCCTTACATGAATACATGGCTTTTGCTTGTCTGAAAGAAAAAAATACAATAAATGAGATAACAAGGAAAAACATATAAAGAACTGAAATTAAAATCTGGGAAGAGTAGGAATAGTCAGTTGCACAAATACAGGATGGTAATGACTGTAGACAGTAGTTCAGAGGAGCAGAATTACAGCAGACAATAACTGCAAGCTTACTGAAGTTAACAAGCATGTTATTGCAGAAAAGAGACCAACAACCTACTTTGCAGTTTAAAGAAGTATATAATATATAAATTTCAAAAGGATTCTTTCATTCCAGTTGAAATTGTCATTCAAATGAGTACTGAATTGAGCATATTGCTTGCGGCAAGTGATGGACTGCCTGGAGACAATTCAGAAGTGATCATTAAAGGTCTAAACCCATGACTTCTAAGAACATATAGTTGTCAGTCTGCAGAAGAAAATAATACATAGAAGGTAAATAAGAGACAAAAAAGGAGAAATCTGTTCTCCAGGCTGACTTCAAAAAGGACTTAAATAGACTTAAGTTGCAGCAAGGGAGATTTAAATTAGCTGCCTGGCATGGTGTACTGGGTTTGTGTGGCAAGGTGTGAGTAGTGGGGGAGCTGCAGGGGGGGGGCTTATGTTAGAAGCTGCTAGAAGCTTCCCCTGTGTCCGACAGAGCCAATGCAGCTGGCTACAAGATGGACCCATTGCTGGCCAAGGCCGAGCCCATCAGCGAATGTGGCCGCACCTCTGGGATAACAGATTTAAGAAGAGGGAAAAAAACCCTGCACAACTTAGTCAGAAGAGACAAGTGAGAAGATGTGAGAGGAACAGTCCTGCAGACACCAGGGTCAGTGCAGAAGGAGGGTCAGGAGGGGCTCCAGGTGCCAGAACAGAGGTTCCCTGGCAGCCCCTGGGGAAGACCATGGTGAAGCCATGGAGAGAGGAGCCCAGGCTGGAGCAGGTTTGCTGGCAGGACTTGTGACCCCGCGGGGGACCCAGGCTGGAGCAGCCTGTTCCTGAAGGACGGCACCCGTGGGGGACCCAGGCTGGAGCAGCCCGTGAAGAACTGCAGCCCGTGGGAAGGACTCACGTTGGAGAAGTCCATGGAGGCCTGGCTCCCGTGGGAGGGACCCCA
>NW_010533882.1:7593-86545 GCF_000687285.1 Phaethon lepturus
CCAGGTGTGATGAACTGACCACAACCCCCATTGCCCGTCCCCCTGCGCCTCTCGGGGGGAGGAGGGAGAGAAATGGGGAGTGACGTTGAGCCCGGGAAGAAGGGAGGGGTGGAGGGAAGGGGTTTTAAGATTTGGTTTTAGTTCTCATTATCCTACTCTGATTTGGTTGGTAATAAATTAAACTGATTTTTTTCCCCAAGTCGAACCTGTTTTGCCTGTGACAGTAACTGGTGAGTGATCTCTCCCTGCCCTTATCACGATCCACGAGCCTTTTGTTATATTTTCTCTCCCCCGTCCAGCTGAGGAGGCCAGTGACAGAGCATCTTTGGTGGGCACCTGGCATCCAGCCAGGGTCAACCCACCACAGGTGGGTTTCAGCTTCAACCTCCTAAATTTAGGTGTCTGGAAATAACCTACATGCCTAGCCCCACAGACCCTCCAGGCCTGGCTTCTCCTAGAGTAGATGCTACTTGACAGTGCAACAAATGGCTCACCAGGCTCCACTGTCTGTAGTGAAACCTTCAGTGAAATACTTCTTTAAACAATACCTGACATGAAGACACCTACAGGTAGGTAGCTAATTTTATTTCTCTCAATCTGTAGCTGGAAAACCCCTCTATTGGTTAGAGTAGTGAAGCACTAGAACTGTCAAAAATTGGAGAATCCCAAATCGAAGAATTGCCATTACTAAAATTTAATTAAAAAAAAAAAATTGAAAAAAAGTCACTGCGTAGATATCTGTAAAAGAACTATTTAGATATATAATGATTCTATCCCAGAGAAGGAGGACAGATTGGGTCACCTCTTGATATGGCTTCTAGCACCATGGTTCTGCAAAATACAAAATGAAGGATTGAACACGAAGATGGAAATTAGGAGTTCTCTCTGGATTGCTGTGCTTTACCTAATATCTTTCCTTTAATTTATATACTCAAAGCAATTTTTACATGATCCATTAGCTTTCTTGAGTTTCCTTACACTTATTGGAAACCCATATTATACCAAATGAAGATGAACTTGTTGATTATTTCACCTGTGTAAGATGTGATAGGGCATTACTGATTCAATCTTCCTTCCAGCCACGATTTATCTCAGTGACCCAGTATGTGACCTGTGGTGAAGTTTAAAATTTCTAGCATACTTTTTGAGAGGGTGTATATGCAAGTGGAATGTAATCTATTTTGTCTTTCCTCCCAAAATAGTGAGATAACAGAGTCATACATTAGATTAATAATAGTGCAATATCATAAGCATTAGCATAAGAAGTCTTATTTTATTTTGTGTTCTGCCAGTGGGGCCCATGGCACTTCACCTTTGGAGTTCCACATGTCCCTGGTGAGGTTAAGCAGGGACAGACTGCCTAAAGGGAGCAGAGAGCATCCCTCTACCCTGGCCTCATATTCTGATGCTAATCAGTACGAGCACATCATCATTCATATGAATCTCTAAAAGGGTATGAGTGGATGGACAAATTCCCAAGTTTGTATGCATGAGCTTTCCAGAAATGATTCCTCCCTCTGAATAAAAAGGTCTGAAGTGGATTTATGACTAGACCAAGTGGTGTGTTTTGCCTTCATCTTAAGTGAACAACTGAATCACCAAGGGCTAGACCTTCAGGCTGAGATTTCCAGAAGAGGTCAAGAATTTTGAGTCGTGCCCTTGACATCCAAGGGCACCTTATTTTCAGGATGCTGAAAACATTTCTAACTCTCAGTGCTGTCATTCTGGATACATCCCCACTGCTAACGAAAACACCATGAGCACTGGACCCCTGTTTATCTACTTTGCTTAAATGTTAGCTTGCTTTCTGACTGGTGTAGACTGCTCTACTTAGCATTTTTCCAAGACAACTCCTTGGTGTCTACTGTTATGCCATCTACAGTCAACCAGATGGGTGTGAAGCTTCATTACTGTACATAATACATGCAAATTTATACATAATAATCTACATTAGAAATATTAAAATATACAGAGGGAGATTAGATGACTTTACTGAAGGTCACACATAAACTAGAATTGAATTCTTTAATCTCAAGGTCGTTTTTCCTCAAAGTCAATATAACAAAGATCACTATAGCTGTTCTAATTATACTAACCCAGATCGCCATGTCTGACAAAACAGCTATTTCCTATGTAGCATAATCATGGATTTTACACATATCAAACAGTAGACTAACTGTTAATAATGATTATAGTTGCAAGGAATATAAAATAATCAGTAATGAATTTACTAAAGCTCAGACATTACTTCAATCCTGATTTTACTAAACAGCATGACTATGAAGCCAGTTTCCCATGTTAAGAATGGGACATCTGAGTAATACTGTGACAAGAGACATTTAAGACAATAATAAAACAGAACAGCAATATTTAAATGTGAGGCAGAATTATTTAAGTTATGTTTGAAATATGACATGTTGTTTTTTTAGTGCCCTTAGAAAAAATTAAGACCAAAAAATGCAGTTTTCTTCTATACTCTCTTATGTCTACTAAACTATTCTGTTTTCAGTTACTAATTTTACCTGATCCGAGTATGTTTACTTTCAAAATAAAAAGAAGATAAGAAAACGTGGACTCTGACTTGCTCAGTTCTGGAAAGATAAAGCTTCCCAACATTTGACATTTAGACAGATACAAAAACGTAAGGTACAAAGAAGTCAGTTTCTCAAAAGCTCAAGAATTACAGAATTCTTCCCACCACCTTGCTCCTGACACACAGTAATTACACCTCAATGTTATCTACAAACTGTGTGTGATGGTATAATGAGAGACAGATTCTATGAATATTTACTCATAATTCTGGAGCAATATTCAAGCCCTTGGTTATTGCCACCACACTTGATTTGATTATTTAGGTTCTCTTATTAGTTATGACTCACTTCAACCCTATCCAGTTAGAAGCATTAGCAAGGAAAACGTCATGCAGGTTCTTGGGCATTTTTGTCGTGTTCGATTATGGAAATGGACATTCTTACTTATGGTGTTAATGCTCTCTCCCTACAAACAAGGCTGTTTGTTAAAAAGCATCACCATCATCTATTATGGTTCTCTAAAGATTATGCTAATAATCTGAGAAGAGTGGGATTCATGTGGTTTAGTGCAGAGAAAAAAAACAACTTCAGAAAATGGTAGCCACATTTCTTAGTTCCTTCTTTCCATGACTTTACTGGATAGACTCCAGATGAGAAAAAAATGCATCTTCCCTTTCCCTACTTTTCATTACGTTTGTTTTGAGCCCATAACAATAAACTGATATTAACAGTCAAGGGTCTGTACCCATCAGATCATAAACTATTTTGCTTGACTACACACCGTCAACACCACCTGAGGCCTTTTAAATAATGATGATGACGATAATAATAATACTAATAGTAACAACAACAACAATAATTATTTTAAAAGTTATAAATAAACTTTAAAACTATGTTCCTGCCATAATGAGTTTTCAGTCTAGCAAGACAAAGACAGAAACTAGAAGAGGAGTGAATGAGGGAAAACACATGAATGTCTCTCAGACGACTCATCAGTTAATATTATCCTACAGGAAGAATAAAGGTTTATAGACTCCTGGAGATGGAAGACTTACAGCCAAGCTTGACTGAGTAGAAAACACGGGTCTGGGCTGATCAAGGCATTCCAGGTGTTTAAGGAAATGCAAAACAGCATGAAAATAAAAACAGAAGAATGACTGAGAAAGGATATTTAATCATATGGTTGGGAGGGGAGCATGGGTCTATGGGGCTTCATACTGTCAGCCTACTCCTATTAAAGTCTCAGCCCAGCACCTAGAGATCTTGCTGCCAAGACAGAGCTGTTTGCTGTCACCAGCTCCTCCTTCCCATTTTTCTAGGTATTCTTTTCTAATGAAAATCCTTCCTCTTATGATGCAGTTTCTCACTTTATATGAGAAACTTACTGACTTTCTGTGTACCTCTAAATCAAAGTCAAGAAAACATAGAGTCAGGGATTACATGTTGGTGCGTTTTTGTACAGAAGTTGCAATAAAGACACTTCAGGCCTTACTAAGACTGTTGAATAATTGCAATATTTGTGAAAGCAATAAGAAAACTCCACCTCTTTCAAATGCATACTAGACTAGCAATAGGGGTTGGTCTCAGCATACACAGTGGCTGAGAGCACAAAGCCACTCAAAGCACAACCTTTATTATGATTAAGAAACTCGAAGTCAGGAGGGAAGAAATGGGAAGACTGAGAAGTCAAAGTAATTCTGGAATTGGAAAAAGAGAGCACAGGTTGGACAGGGCATAACATTTTGGTCTTCCCCGTCCAAACCTAAAACATGTACATGTATTGTGGCCTCTCATTCTCTTTCTGACTAAAATACATCTGTTCAGACTGGTAGTGCTATGGGGGCATGTACGCACGTATACAAGGAGAGAAAACAGCCAGGTCAAATAACGTCAATTATAACAGCATTAAAAAAACCAAAGGGGATACACACACACTCATATCAGAGGTACTGCATTATATAAAGTCAGAAAGCAGGGTTGCAAAGATTAATTGGGAGAAGGAATTAAGACCAGACCACTGTGGTGGTAAAGCATCTAGTACAAAAGACCACAACACGCAACAGATGCTTCAAGTAGGAATGAAGCTACTTAGATACTATAATGTACAGGTAAGCTGTAGCTTAAAATTTCAAAACTAGTTATTTTTTGCAGTGTAAATTACCCCTGCACAGAGTTCAACACTATCTTGACTTGAGTATTTTTGGTATCAAACCAGACATCTTAAAAATAGTTTCTCTGTCTTACAGTCTGTACTGCATATACTCATTGGATAGTTAGAGGTATGAACTCAGAGGCCTTTCTAATGGGTGGATCAAGATGTAATTACCATGATTTCTAGATATTTCAGAGCAAAAGATGACTATCCTAAAGTTTTAAATCAGCCTTCACATTCATAACATGCATGAGAGGTAAACGACATGGCTCTGAATTGCAAAATCTTACTCAGACTTGAGTAGCACTATAAAAACAGCTGAGCTACTTTTTTATTTCTTCCTCATTTTGCCTGCTGACCTCTCGTTTTCCATTCTCCTTGTTACTGTTGCTCTTCTGCTTTCTTATGAAGGCTGAATTAGAGTGGCTATTAAGCCTTTCAGCATTTTTGACTTTGTTATCTGCTCTCCATATCCATTATCAAAATGCTACATTCTTCCTTTGTCACATTTTTGCTTCTTACATGTTTTTTATATACAGATACATGTGGCACAGGCTCTGAGGGAAAAACAGGGGAGAGTTTACAAGAGGGGAGCAATACAAAGTAAGAGAAAGAATAGTGGTGGAGGTGAAATGATGCAGGACTGGTGAAGCTTCGGGCTCACTGGTTTAGGGCACTGGCTCAAGAGCATTCTAGTCTCATTTATATTTTTCTTCCTTAAATTAATGCCCTGCTGTTTTCACCTCCCTTTCCCCCCTGCCACCCTCTTTTTTGGTCACCTGACAGTTCATGTACTACACAAAACAAGAGCAACCTTGATTCATGCAAGCTGATTCTCTTGAACAAAATCAGTGGCCTTTGCAGGGCAGCTTTCTCCTTCTCACCCCTGCTAGATCTGTCAGAGAGGACAGCCGTATTCCACTGCTGCACATCACAGCACACATTGTCGTCTTCATTTACAGCTGTGTTACTTTAGATTACTACTTTTGGATTCATGGGTTAACATTTTATTTACTTATTTTTTTGATCGCTTGACAGTTCCAGGAAGCTTGACAGTTCCTAGTATCAGTAAGTAAAGTGATGGACAAAAGGGTATGTTCTCTCTCAAAGAACTTGAAATGCAGGGACAGTGAAAACAGAGACAGACTTTTTCACACATCCATTTATTTGACTATCTGCCTTAGCCTATTAAATGTAGGCTGGTTAGTAATGTATGGAAGATACTGCTTCCTAGACAAACACTTATCAGAACATTAATATAAGTACGAATCAAATCCACTAAATTGGATTGCATGCAATTGTAAAGAAAATGTAAATAATTCCTGAAAAAAAACAAGAAGAAAGGGGAACAATTTCTCCAGACAAATACTGAGGCATGGAAAGTGTGATGGGAAAGACAGAAATCCTGAGCAAGTTAATCCTGAGCTTTCTAAAGCAGCTGTTGATCAGGACTAGCCTACATGAGTGAATTACCGTAAACTAGCATGTTTACTACTCTGCTGAAAGCATGTATATACAAACAGCTGTATGGAATAAGTACAGCACCCTTATCCTAATTTAAATCCTTTTAATTTACTCTTGTAGCTGTGTCTTCTATCAGATCACTAACCCAAGCATGTCTCACTACAATTGCCCCAGGTGACAGAATAGCCAGACAGGCTGAGAGATATGGGTGGACTACCTGGTGGATGAGGAATTGGTTGGATGGTGGTGTCCAGAGGGTAGTGGTCAGTGGCTCAATGTCCAGATGGAGATAATGATGAGTGGTGTCCCTCAGGGGTCCATATTGGGACCAGTACTCTTTAATATCTTTATCGATGACACAGAGAGTGGGATTGAGTGCACCCTCAGCAAGTTTGCAGATGACAACAAGCTGAGTAGTGTGGTTGACACACCTGAGGGACGGGATATCATCCAGAGGGACCTGGACAAGCTTGAGGAATGGGGCCATGTGAACTTCATGAGGTTCAACAAGTCCAAGTTCAGGGTCCTGGGTTGGGGTAACCCCCGGTATCAGTACAGGTTGGGGGATAAGGGATTAAGAGCAGCCCTGCTAAGAAGGACTTGGGGGTACTGGTGGAGGAAAAGCTGGACATGAGCTGGCAATGTGCACTTGCAGCCCAGAAGGCCAATCGTCTCCTGGGCTGCATCCAAAGCAGCGTGGCCAGCAGGTCAAGGGAGGGGATTCTGCCCCTCTACTCTGCTCTGGGGAGATCCCACCTGGAGTACTACCTCCAGCTCTGGAGCCCTCAGCACAGGAAAGACGTGGACCTGTTGGAGCAGGTCCAGAGCAGGGCCACAGAAATGCTCAGAGGGCTGGAACACCTCTCCTGTGAGGACAGGCTGAGAGAATTGGGGTTGTTGAGCCTGGAGAAGAGAAGGCTCAGGGGAAACCTTACTGCAGCCTTCCAGTACTTAAAAGGGGCTTATAAGAAAGATAGGGACAGGCTGTTTAGCAGGCCCTGTAGTAATAGGACAAGGGGTAATGGTTTTAAACTAAAAGAGGGTAAATTCAGACTAGATCTAAGGAAGAAATTTTTGACAATGAGGGTGGTGAATGCCCCGTCCCTGGCAACATTCAGGGTCAGGTTGGACAGGGCTCTGAGCAACCTGCTCTAGTTGAAGGTGTCTCTGCTCATTGCAGGGGGGTTGGACGAGCTGACTTTTAAAGGTCTATTGTACCCTAAACTATTCTATGATTCTCTATTAGATTTAGTTTTCTTCTGGAGCAAGGGTGAGCTTAAAAAACCACAAAAATTCTGCATGTCACATGATGCTGTCCAAAAGACACAGAACAAAGCTCCAATACTTCTATTTCAATCTTTAAAGCCAGCAAAACAGAAAGGATTTTACAAATTGTTAAATACTATGAAGCACTTACCGTCCTGAAGAAAGTTGCTTAAGTGAACCAGCACTTTCAAACAACTGGGCTCTTGCAGCCACTCTGAAAATAAAGCACCATCTTGTTTTATACTTTGCCCATTAATAAAACACAGAGACTAACTTCAGTTTTAATCATCTAAAGACATGGACACATTTTTAAAAATTGTTTTAGTTATTAATTTAGAGAATAATTAAATAATAAAATTATTTCCTCATTTGAAGGAAATTAAAAAGCTGAATTCAAGCCCCTATTCATCAGAATTCTTAAGGGCATAACCTAATTTGGGCCTGACTTCCACATACTCTAGTGCCCTGCTGAATCAGCAAGGGAAATCTCAACATCCTATATTTAAAATTCTGTTCATGGATGGCCAATAGATATATTGGAAATGCTTTTACTGCCAGTCTGTCGCTATCATGCTGGAACTCTGACCTGTGGAGGATTCCTTTTTAAGTGCAGATACTTGCAGAATATTTTAATTTCAGGTATGTAGAAGCTGCGTGACTGGTCGGTCACTGTACAGAACTGTAGAATCTCAAGTTTCTTAGTGTCATACAGAATCGATGCACATTTAATTCTGAACAGTTTAGTTAGACATTAAGATTACCTGTGCTCTGTTTGGTAGCATCATTTCCCTCTCCTTGATTTGAACACATGGAGGATAGTTAAAAAAAGATGAACATATCCTATATGAATATATCCTATATTAATTTTCATATTATATGTGAACTTGAATCCCTGGAAACATTCAAGGTCAGGTTGGACAGGGCTCTGAGCAACCTGATCTAGTTGAACATGTCCCTGCTTATTGTCGGGAGGTTGGACTAGATGACCTTTAAAGCTCCCTTCTACCCCAAACTATTCTATGATTCTATGATTCTCTGTTTAAGACACAGCAGTCTGTGAAATGACTACAGTGATCCCTTCCAGTTTAAAAAGTGGAGAGGCTGAATGGAGTCCTGCAGTTATTTGGGGAACTTGGTGCTCTGCAGATCTGGAAACAAGATCTGATGATCTTCTTGACATAACAGCATGGACAGTAAGTAGCATTTATGCTCCCTGAAACATGAAATTCCAGAAGAACCAGAGATAATAATACTAACCACTTTCCAAAGATACATTTCTTCATTATAGACCTTATCTGTAGTCTAATGAAGTTAAAGGGAATCTTTCTACTGACTTCAACAGACTTTGTGCGGTGTCTCCTTTGTTTACAATTTTAATGAAGCTAGGTAAATAGTTCACAAATACAGAAATATTAAAATAAAGTATTCACGCATGTTTCTTCAACCACTTATGTAGTTCTCTGAGAATACTTTATAGTAGACAATACTGTAACAACACAAATCTCCAAAGGGCCTTGATGACTTACACAGATCCTGGTCTTTGATAGCCATTACTTGATGCAGTATCTAATCTTAATCTCCTGCACATTTTGGGAGGCAAATCAGGGTTTGGTGGAGCCTTTGGTGTATCTTTGGTATCTGTTGAAGATAAGCTCTGTACAGATCCACTGCAGCTTTTGTTACCTAAAGAAAACAATCAAATTATAGGGAATATTAAAGCTAATTTGAAGTTGTTTCATAACATGTGTTATATACAAAGCAAAGTTTTTGGTTTTGGTTTTTTTTTTTTTTGTTGTAGTTGTTCTGTTTTAAGAGGCAAAATAGGTAGAAAAAGTACTTACTGAACAGAGAAGAAACAGTCTTTCAGGAAGAAAGCCAGGAGAAAAGGACCAACAGCAAGGATGAAGAAATGACATCAAAATTGTGAAGGATAAAAAATTACATTGTACTTAAATCGTTAGACAATACATTCACTAAAAAGTGACAGTAAAACCAACATTTATAAAGTAGTACACTGCATAGAATTGTAGAAAAAATTCATGTTGGAAGGGATCTCAGGAAGTCATCTAGTCCAAACTGCTGCTCAAAGAAGCATCCCCTATGAAATCAGACCATGTTAATTTTTAAGAATTAATATTTAAGTATCCACAAAAACTTCATGCAGTTTAACAAACATACTTAGGAATTAATGAGTTGCTACTGCAACTTGATAAAATGAATCTATACCTGTACAGACTGTATTGCACCCAAAAAATGTCATTTTAATGACTACAAGGTGTGGCCACATGTGTCCTTTAAGCTGTTCTGTTTGTGGACTACTGCCTTGTTTGCATATATATTTTGCAAGACAGTAACTGCATGTACTTCTCTCTTTCTTTATTTCCAAGAACAAAAGATGCTTAATAATGCTTTAAAAGCTGTCATAATACAAAGAGATCCCAAAATATAAATACAATACTTACATTTTTAATATTGTTATTCTATAGAATTATTCTATAATAACTGTCTAAATTAAGAAGCTATATTTTTAAGATTCTCTGTCTTGTAAGGACCCTTGTCTACAGGCTTATTTGGAACATAGGCTCAACTTAGGTGCTCTGAGGGTGCTCTTCGAAGCAGCATCTTTCTTTGAATGAACAGGAAGACTGGCATCCTAACTTGTGCACTGAAATTGGATTCCTACAGTTGGATTTGCAAACTTGTGGTTGTTCTTGCACATCATGTCCATATACAGGACCATTCAGCCGTAACCTTGTGTTAAAGCTAATCTACTTGCAATACTGGATAACAGACCATGCAAGTAAGGCAGAATGAAGCAGTCATTCCATCGGCAGGGCTTCAGACATACTTTTCATGCCAGAGATTACCTTTTTTCCCCATCTGTCCAGTCCTATCTCAACTAAAGGCATTGACTGTATAACAATAACTTTAAAAAAAACCCAAACCAAAAACCCCCCACCTTTCCTTCAATCACCTATTTCAGGCAATTGAAGACATGCAGTTGTCCAAAAAAAAAAAGGGCAAAAAAAAAAAAAAGCAGGCACATCAGCAAGGAGTGACAAAACTATTACTTACTAGATATGTTAAGCCTAGTGCTTTTTAAATTTAAATGCTAGCTTTGATCAGTATCAATCATGTTGCAATGAATCTCTCCTTTGACACAGTGATAAACCATAGCTACCAACTCTTCTTATAAACCAGCAATCTCCTTATAAGTCAGTGGTCTCGGTGAGGCACAGCTGGACAGAGTACTCTAAATTCTGAGAAACACTGATGGCTTTTAAGCTCTGTAAACTGTACTGGCAACAAACACTGGAAATATGTCAGAAGCAGTTTGAAAACTGAAAGAACATGCCACAAAAATTAAAAAATAAACATAAAAGATTAATGGATAAAATTAGCTTTCAGATGCAGCTCTTACTTTCTGATGCCTCACAGTAAACACCAATGACCTAAAAGACCTTCAAAATTACCTTCAGCTGATGGAATTGATCTGAGGGAAGATGCTGAAGACCTTTTCAGTCCAGACAGACTGTAAGAACTCTTTTTGGTCAGTTCTGTTGGTGGAGAGGCATTCTCTGGTCCAGTGACAGAAGCTACACTTTGGCAGTCTGACTCCACGTCTGTTTTGGTTGCATCCTCCTTTGATGAGGATTCTGGACTTGTAGTCCAGAGGCTTGAACTCTTCTGGCCATTAGAAGAAGGGGGAGATGCAATCCATGGAATGCCTCCTGATTTCTCCCTGGGCTGTGAGGGCACGCATTTGGTAGTGCTGTTCTGCTCAGAGGAGTGAGAAGAAAGAGATTCAATGCTGCCCATGGGGGTGCTGTCTGGGCTACTGCTGTACGAGTCACCTAGGGAGGAGTGAGGGGAGGGGAGAGAGAGAGGGAAGCAAAAGAAAAAAAATTAAATTTTCTAATCATGTGCTTTTCTCTCAAGCAACCTTGAGCCCCTTGTACCTTACCTGTCATCAAATTCATAAATCTATGGTTTCAGAGGCAGTGATTCTTAAGACAAAATATCTATTTAGTTACTCTAAGTTTTGCACATATTCTGATCTTTAACCTGGAAGAGCTGCATTTTGTGGATATTTCTTTAGAGATGACGAACGTAATGGGCTGCAAGCTAAGCTATTTTGCATAAAAGTTTGCATTTTCAAAGAACTGTCTGCAATATAAATATCCTTAGGAAATTCAACAGTTACAATGCTGCAATATTTTTCGGGTGAGCATCTTGCTGGATTTCCATGATAAGGCAAATGTGATACTTGTCACATCTATGTTCTTAAATGCATGATTGGATTGCCTGCACACACAAGAATTAAATTTCAATTTGGTTACCAAGCTGCTGAGGATCTCTGCAGTCTAAGACTAGTCTGTAAGTCTATCTATAGATACCCTATTTTCTGAATTGTCATACCTATCATAAAATATCTATCCTGCAGAAGGACAACAATTCATTCCTTACAACTTGAACATTTGATGAATTTCTTTAATTAGACTGATATTACAGAAATTTACCTACCTACACAACAATCTTTGTACTGATCTTATTTCCAATAATCTTTTGCAACAAAAAGTGGGAATATCCTAACGAAATTATCTAATGATATAAAGGTAGGAACTCTCATCAGAACTAAGGAAGGACTAGCCTATAATACAGTGAGGGCTGAATTATCTTGAAGACTGGATTCAGTCTAGTGAGTTATACATTGGTTTCTAGTAGGATTAGTTCCCAAAAGCTAAGAGATATAATTAACAAATTTCACAAGAAGCAGAGAATATCTATTCTTCAACCACACAGTAGTTATAAGATACCAACATGATACAGCTGCTTTTGCCTCCACGTTTCAATATCCTTGGCAACAAGTGACCATAACCACACACAGTACTACACATAAGATCACAAATACCAGTGCCTTGTATAGTGGATCTGACAACAGTAGTGCCACTGGTACAATAATCTGAAATATTCTGCCGAATTCTGGCCAAAATTCTGGTACTTCAGATTAGATTGTCCCCCATCTTGCCCCTTTACAAACCATTAGTCCCTTGAGAATTGCAAGACTGGCTGAAGCCTAAATTTGCCAGATATATTTTCTATCATTCCCCACAGTTTGAAACCTGTATCTCATTTTGTCATGCCATTCAGAATTCTTTAATTTCCTACAATATAGTTAAGTGTCAGGGTTTCCTTTAAATGATGACTTAAAAACTCCTAGTACTTCAGAATTTGCTTGCCAGAAGCCAAGGCGCTCTCTTGCCTGTCTCCGGCCACAACTAGAGATATTTGGCAACAAGAATACCTCTGCTTCTGCCTCGACCTTCCAGACAAAAGCGAGATCTTAACTGGAACTTGTCAAGTGCTGAGCTTGAGCTAATAAGCACAGCAGAAGTGGGGAGCCTCTGGGTCAGGCCTGTATCAGAAACAACGTGGCCAGCAGGAGTAGGGAAGTGATTGTGCCCCTGTACTCGGCACTGGTGAGGCCGCACCTCAAACGCTGTGTTCAGTTTTGGGTCCCTCATTACAAGAAGGACATTTTGGTGCTGCAGCATGTCCAGAGAGGACAATGAAGCTGGTGAGGGGTCTGGAGAACAAGTCTGATGAGGAGCGGCTGAGGGAACTGGGGTTGTTTAGTTTTGAGAAGAGAAGGCTGGGGAAGACCTCATTGCTCTCTACAACTACCTGAAAGGGGGTTGTGGCAACGAGGGTGTTGGTCTCTTCTCCCAAGTAACTAGTGATAAAAAAAAGAGGAAATGGCCCCAAGTTGTGCCGGGGAGGTTTAGACTAGATATTAGGAAAAATGTCTTTACTGAGAGAGTGGTCAAACATTGGAACAGGCTGCCCAGGGAGGTGGTGAAGTCACCACCACTGGAGGGGTTCAAAAAACGTGTGGACGTGGCAATTCAGGACATGATTTACTGGGCATGGTGGTGTTGGGTTGATGGTTAGACTCGACTATCTTAAAGGTCTTTTCCAGCCTTAGTGATCCTGTGATTCTGTGACCTAGTTTCAATACAGCCACCAGCATGTGTCTGAATGAAGAAGTGTGAGCTTGCACACGCTTTGCAAAATACTTGCACAGAAATGCCCCTTTTTTATGCTGGCCTCTATTCATTGCAGTTGCACAGCAAAAACCAGTTGAAACGCACCTAGTTTCTCGTCTGGTGAATGTAACTGACAGTTCCTCTGTAACTTCTTACTTGGGATCCCATGCCATTCACACTGGCAATCAATGTGTAGGCAGCTTTTACTCTATTAGTATTTAAACTCTCACTGGCCGTAATCATGTAATATAAACCTATGGAAAATGCAGCACCTGCACAAGAGTACACTGCAGATACATTTCCTGACATTACAGACTTCAGAATTACTACAGATCCTCAAGAACAGATGCATCTTAACTGTGGATTAATTTACTGTACCAGTTTCATGTAAATCTCCTTGAGGAACCAAGGGACACTGAAGTTCTTTGGGAAGTCTGCTGCAGCAGTGGAACTGTTAACAACTTAATTTTTACCACAGTTTCAGTACTTCTCAGTGGTACAGCCAGTAAGTAAAAAAGTGATGGCCCACTAGGTGAAAACGAACGAAGCAAAACTTTTTAATAGTTACATTTACATGAAAATGAATAAGCATTCTGAGAAGCAATTTATTACACACATAACTCCCTGCTGTTAAACAGTAAGCTATATGGTAAGTATACTGTTTCTCTCCAAAATATTACAGGTTGTTCCTATTCCAGAAAAACTAAGAAAGTTTCCTAGGTTTTGGTAAACCTAGGTAGTGGCTGATTTTGAACCACAGTTTCATGCATATGAAAAAAGCCAAGTAATGGTTTTGATCTCCTGACCTTGACTAAATTACATTTATTACAGGATCAGAGGAAAGATTCTTTCTGTTTACAATTTCCCAACCTTAACAATCCGCTTACAAGCAAACTCCTCAGAGTTTCAAAGCAGACTACATTTAGATTAGAATATAAAGCCTACTATAAAAGATTTTTGAACACTGTATGCAATACCAGCCTTGCCTAAAACCAAACATCCTTCCTCATGTCCAAGAAGCAAGGAATTCAGTCACTCAACAGTGTGCTGTGACTCACAGAGGTTAAAAAGCTGACAAAACCCCATCCATTACACTTGTAATTATTGGAATACAATACTTAATGGATATTATTCAGGAAAGTTAGAAAACATAAAAAGGAAGATAATGAGTCAACAAGGACAAACTTACTGTCAGGATCTGCTAAACACGGTGTATACCTTCCTTTGGGTTTACGTGAACCTGTTGAGAGACATATTGCTCTTGTCCTTCTTGAACCTGATCGGGACTGAGGTTGGGGAAGAGGAATATTGGGGTCTGGTGCAGTGTGAAATATCTGTATGATTAAAAAAAAAAAGTGAAAAAGAATGACAAACAATAGAGGCATTCTTACACTTCCATTATTAATCCATTTGTTTTCCTCACCATTGCACCTGTAATTAATGCTGTCATAATCTCACACATTACAAAAGAGTAAATTCACAGAATATAAGCTTTGCTCTGATCTCATTTTACAATCCAAGTACTGCAATACTGAGCTGTACTTAAAATTTATAATGATATAAAAATATCTGTTTAAATATTTTTATTTTCTAGCCCTTGTTAAGAAGTGCGTAATAGCCTAAATAGTGAAACATACAGTATGTGCTTACCACTAACTCCTGCCCAAGAAGCAATACATTTTTTAAACATTATGAAAATACTGAATTTTGTCTCTGGGTTCCTGTGAAAGCTTTTGGATGTCACAGAAATTTGTTACAGTCATAACTTAGTACAATCCAGTTTGTATTTCAGAAAACCACTTTATTTTGCCAAACGTCAAATTTGAAGTGGAACATCTTTATGTTCGGAGCATCTCCTGATTTTTATCTTTTACATACCACTACAAAAGGTCAATTTTGCCCTTCATTATTGCAGGAAAAACTAAAATTTGGAGGGTATCTGACTACTGCGATTTGACACAGGTACAAAATGAGGTTTTAAAGAACTCTTCGCTGATAAGCATGGCAAACTTGCCAGCACGGACAATACAGAAAGCCCAGTAATTTGTGTGACTTTCATTTGTATCACCTGTTCTGCAATATCTAAGACATGTGCAGTAGAGGTCTTGAAAGACCCTAAAAACCCTCTTGGATACCTCTAGTAAAAATGATAATTGCCTTGGAGGATGACCAAAGCAAAGAATATAACCAAAAGGTTTGCATGTTTTTCTTCTAGATGTTCTTCTCACCTATTCCTCCTAGTGTAGACTGTAAACTCTACTCAGTATCCCTTGTGGCATTCTGTGGAAGGAAGTGGGATTAATTCTGTGGAATGGAGAAGAGGTTTTACAGACAAAGATTGCCTATTCAGTCAAGCTACTGAAGGAATCAGAAGTGTCCAACCTCCATAGCGTAGAAAGAGCCAAGTGTCGTCGGTTAAATACCATGCAATGCTAAAATACATCTCTGCAAGGACTTCTGGATCCCCTATCAACAGGGCACTCACAGAAGAGTATGAAGCGAGCAATGAAAAGATACCTCCATGCCACTCATGGAAGTGGAAGAAAGCAAATATACTTCTATGGCAGAAAATACTTTAATGGATGTCTTGAGATGCTCTTAAAGTACATTAATACTTGTATAATAGTATTAATTATATGTACTAATTATATGTACTAATTATTAATATTAGTATGTATTAATTATATGTACTAATGCATGTATTAGGCATTAGTGAGTGGCACATCAATATAAAAGTATGTCTGTAGACAGAGAAATAGAGCAAGGGTGATTTTGGTTGTGCAGCCATGATCTTTGTATTCAGTGAGCTTGTAATTTTCTGGAGAGGAAATTCAGTGTTGGAAACATGTTATATGTTTTGGAGTTACAAGCAAGGAGGCTGTCAGTATCATACCAATTTTGAGGAGTGCCTATGAAATATAATTGATGATACCAAGCAGTACTGTCAGTACTTACTGACCAACCAGTGCAGGGGATCCTGGTACTGACTGGAAACTGCCCCTTAGCTGAGTAACCCAAAATGGAAGAAACCCAAAGTTTTTTCACTTTGTTTTGTTAGACATCAGAGAAGGTGATACATATCAACGGAAGATCTCAAAAATAAAATTTCTTTTGATGACTGAGTAAAGGAGGTCTTGACTGTTCTGCTGAGTTCTGAAATCAAATAGTTTAAAATAAAATACAATAAAATCTGAGGAGGCTTTTCAGTGAAGTTGATAGCTGCAATGGTAGTGACTGAAAGTAAGTGTTTAAGATTTCATGGATTTTCCTTCTTAAGCCCTGAAACAGTTCTTATTCAATGTTCCAGGATAGAGTTTGAGATGGACCTTTGCTGTCACTGGTCTCTTTGGGGTAAACAAAATAAACCACACACAGACAGGCCTTTCTTCAAAGCAAAAGAAGTACCTTGAGAAGTTTGTATGTTCCAAAGTATTCAAGAACTTTTAAATCACAAAGACATGATGTGCTTAAAATCTGTAACTAGGAATAAAACCCCATCAAAGATACATTATTTTTTTCTTTTTGCTTTTTAACTTTTGATCTAGCACCTACACACATGAAAAATGACACAGCGCACAGAAATGGGGGATTGTGTGGGGGATCCACATTGATGCTGCTTATGAAAAGAGAAACTGAAGGATGGTTGGGGTTTCATGACTTTAGGTGGGATTAGATCTCCACTGTGCAGCTAGAGTATCCCCAAAGGACAGCAATGGTCAGACTCTAACCTGATGCACTCAGAGGAGAATCCATGCATTCACCCAGAGTGAACCTCCATACACTGCTAGCATGAGAGAGATGGAGGAGCAGGGAGCTCCTTATGACCTTCTCATTTTGTTTCTAGATATAAGGAGGACACAGCAATCTTCAGAAAGCACCTGAAGATTCAGGGCAATCCCTTCAAAGCATGGGAGGTAATGCCTTGGATCAGTACCTTGCACAGCCACAAAAGACTTGCTAGGAATACATATCCATAGCAACGGGGTGGGAAGAAGGTACTCTTTCTATCAATGACCTTCTACAAACGCTACTTTTCTTATTAAGTACTTAAGGATGGAAATGAAAATGAGATCTTAGTTCCACTTTACCACAAAACAGTCAGATAATGTCTTTCTACCTTTTCATAATGCTCTATCAGAATTTCAACGACGATATTCTGAAACTTAATGTTCATCATAGCAGCCACGGTTTCTTCTTGGGCTCTCATGAGAGTTGGTCCAAAGATAACACCAAGGTTGGATACAGTCATTAGATTTTGCTGACTGTGTAATGATACCCTTTAAATGAACACAAACAATATGCAATTAAATAGTTGTGCTAAACTACAATTCCAACAGGCAAAAACCTGTTAAGACTATTTCTTTAACAAGATCCCAAGTTCGTGCCTCCTCTTTAAAAACACTATTTAAATTTTCACTTTTACTAGAGACAAAATGCAGTATAGTACAACTACTGTATTTCCATTAAAGGCTCCCATCCTGCAATAACTTAATGGATAATGAGCACATCTTTCTATAGTAAGCATTTAAGCTCCTGACATAATTGACAGGGAAAAGCAACTATCTTTGAAGGTCTCCACAGGGAGACTCAGACCATCTAAAGTTTAGGAGTCTTAGGTTAGGTACCTATCTCTCTCCAATGGTTATACAGGAACTTAAATACTTGATGTTGGATTGACTGAAAATACTATGATATAACAGAGGTCAACCATATACCTTAGCTTTCATGTAAAGGAAAGAAATTCAGTTACTGAAAACACATTGCAATAGGATCTCTTTATTAATGTGTTGAAAACATGGGATCAACGGAGTCAGTGAAATCATTGTTGCTGTGGTATAGATAAAACTAGATGATCACAATGACATCTTCCAGCTTTAAAATATATTAACCTTTTACTTCTGTATATTCTGTTATTGCTTACTGTACCTTTTCTGTCATTTTTCTTCTTAATGTAGAATTTAGAAACTCAGTTTTCCCAATAGTTTATCAGATAGTAAAATGAAAACTGTCAATCAGTAATCCTCAATGTTCCTTTTCTCTCCTTACGAATAAGATTTGCCAAATAAAAACTGTACCATCATAAATCCTTTGAAATAACTGCCAGTGATTCCCCAGTCACAGCTGCCCTATTGCCTCATGTCTGAGACATATCATGCCAAGTAAAGGTTTCATAATTGCCTTAATGCTTAATTTTACTGAATCTGCTACCAAATAGAATCGGTTGAGACACTTGTTCACATTTTCCTCTTTTTTCTCACTGCTATCTGCTGCCACTGTCAAGCTGAGCATTTTTAGCCATTTTCTACAAAATTAAAATAACCCTTGCACCTTTTAAAATTAAGAAACAGTAAAATCTATAAAATGCTGGAAGACTAGCAGGTAGGAGCAAACTTTATCTTCTGGTCTTCTCTGACAGCCTTCATTAATCAGGTTTATGGATACATCTGCTACATTTTCCTTCCAATAATATTTTCAGATAGCTTGATTTGTTCTTAAAATGTTATAGAAATATTAGCAAAATGATCTATCCGATTTCAGAGTTTGGTAGAAAATAACACAGATACTATCCCCTTACAAAGATTAAAAACACAGTGACAAAAAGACTGTGAGATTTTCCCAAGGTTACTGGGGGATTTTGTTAGGATCAGGATCAAACACATGTCTGGACTCACACATTACCCTTTGTCTCACTATGGAGTAGGCACTAATGATACACAGAATGAGTAGAATAGTAGAATTATCTTGGTATAGAGGTGGAATAAGACTGTACAATTACTTCTATAATGAAGTAATACTCCCCTCATATTTGGAACAGGAAATTTTGAGCACCCCATTTACATCGAGAAGCAGGAGAAATATGGGAAAGGGCTTTGTATTGAAGACAATATGATCATAAACTGCAGGAAAATAAATGCCTATCTTCTTATGCTTCCTATGTTGCTTCATTAAATTATGCCAAAAAAACTTTAAAAAATTTTACTTCAGACAAACACACTGGCAGAGATCATTATTTGGAAGCCCTGTCATGGAAGTGATTACCTTGTTAAAGCACATTTTTAGCCAATTATCTTAATCTAATTTTCTCTGTAACAGATCTTATGTTTGGCTTAGGTGACTGAAGGGTGTTTGGGAAGTCTACTAGTATTTTAATGAAAATGGAATTCTGAATTACTCAGTGCTAGGTTTGTAAGAAAAACCTAAAAAAAAATAACCCTTTGTAATGTTACTCTGCTTTGCGCTGCACAGTAACTGTTCAGGTCTCTTACACAAACGTTACAGTCTTATAGCATAAGACAGAAAATAGTGTTTGTTCTGTGTTTGGGTTTCCTTGGTTACAAATTTAGTAGCTTGTTTAATAAAAGGAAAGGTGAATTTAATAGCATTGTAACCAGAAAGGACTTTCTACAAAGCATTTCAAAGGCTGACTTTCTCGCAAAAGAGAAAAAACCCAGGCCTGTAAATGGATCATTTTGATAACCAATTTCCCCTGACCTAGCCCTACTGTTGCCGGGCTACTGATTAGATACAGGCCAAGGTAATCATGCATTTCAGGTAGCTGTAAGGCATTCATTAAGGTGCAGTTGCTTCCTCCTCAAAATCTCTTTCTTTGATATATCACCAGTAAATCTTTGATACTGCCAGATTCCAGACTCCTGACTATCGACCTTAGAAAACTATGGTGTTATTAAATCATACCAAAGAATGATTTATTCTTTAAAGTTGGCAGGTAATTTGACTAGAAAGGTTTAAAAACAAAAAATGAGTTATGTGAAAATAATACCAAACTTCCCGTGTTTGCCTAGCTGCTGACTATCACCTCAGATATCATATAGCATCATCTCTCTGCAGGGTGCTTTTCAGGATTTGCTAGTATTTGGTTTTTTATTTGTTTTTAGTATGATCTACATCCCACGACATCTAGATCATATATAATTTTGCAGTGACACAAACGTCAAGGTAGGCAGAGATGTAAAGACCTTAAGACCTAAACCAAGAAAAAATAGTATTATCCTTATTTTATAACCCATAGTTAGAGGTATACTATTTTCACCTAGACACAAAAGCATACATAAAGGAACTGAACAGCTAAAAGAAATAAGCAAAAGGATGCACATTTTGAAACTGGATTTTAAACAAAAGAATGAACCAACAGGAGGTTGGGTTTTTTTCATATTTTTCCATTTACATAAAATTAGACAATTTATCTGCCATTTGTTCCTCGAAAAATCTTCACACAGTGGCAGAAAAAAGATGATGAATGAAGATAACTAATACACTCAAGAGACTGATTTTGAATTCAGTCTCATTAGTATTGCTAGCATAAACAACAGCTGGCAAATTATCTGAGAAATTAGAAGGGGTGAATTGAATGTTGGAAAGAAAAGAACTGAAAGTTTTCAGTATAAAACCACAGGATTAAATTTATCAGAAATGAGGATTGCATCAAAGATGTGATAGGCAACAGTTAAAGAGAACAATTAAAGAAGGGAATACTGCAGGCATGCTTTTCTTTGGGAACGCATCTGAGGTCATCATATTGAGAATAAAGAGGCCAGGAGAAGTGGTAAAGAAAGAAATGCTTGCCTATAACTAATTCTGCCTGGAAACAAGTCAGTTCCTATGTATATATATATTTCTAGTTTTGGGGCTTCCAGATTAGCTTTTACAAAATCATTAATCTCTCACTACATATTTTAACTATGAAGAGGGTTAGAAAGCAGTAGATACATTTTTTAGCTAATCAAACCACTCTGTGAGTAAGGAAACTTATGAAACTTGCTTTCTCTGGGTTATCCCATGTAATGAGCTGCAAGGTCTGCCTAATCAGTTTTTCCAATGGAAGCATTCACAGCAGCTCCTTATCATGTTAGTTCTCCAGGGGCTAATGACATGAAGGGCTAAAAATAATTTGCTAAGGCTAAATAATTTCCTGTCAAAGAAATTTTCAAAGTTCTCACATCTATAAGAGCAAGAAAAATTGCATTAGGCTCCACTGTAGACAGCTTACTGCAGGCTGTTTCTCAAGCTGTGATCAAAAAAGCAAAATAGCTGGGATGCAATGAATGGAATGAAAACAATATGGACTCCTCTGGCTTCTACATATCTCAGTCATGTGGGCCTTCTGTGAACAACTGCTGTTTCAGTATTCACATTCCCAGATCATTGATAAATGTACTAAAAAGTGTACAGCATCCTAAATTAGGAAGAATAATACATATGAAAAAGTATTCAGCAAATACCGGTGTCAACTGACCAAAGGTTTAGTACAACTTACATGAATAATGTTTGATGAAGATACAGGACAAAATATAATGTAATGGTATAATAATAGCTAGTGATATAGAGAGACATAAGAGAATAAAAACTTGTCTTTTTTGTTTCACAGCCCATGCTAAGTGTAATTCAGTGAAGACAAAAGGTCATCAGTTCAAAGAAAAACAAATCTTTTCCATTCGATATTTAATTAATACTTAGAGAAGCTGATGAAACAAGAGAGATTCAAAAATGGGTTTGGACATTTATATAGATATCAAAAATGTAACTAATAATGCTTCAAGTTAGCGTTTTCAAATGATACTACACTTCAGAGCTGTTAGAAAAATAAGATCAAACATGAAGGACAAGTAGTATCATATTAGTCTACTCTCCATTTCTGAAACAGTGTGGGACCTCGAGTCAGATTCAAAACAGCATTTTCTATCAACCTTAGCATAGTTTTAGATATTTCTTAAATTTAATTAGTACCAATTCCTGTAGTAAGTAGGAACGTGAACGAAAACATTGAGTGGGTTTATTTTATAAATATAGCTGGTCATCTTGGTGACTCTTTATGGTGTTATTTTTTATTTCGTTTCTACAGTGAGTATTCTTCAGCTACATTGAGAACAGCGTTTTAGAATTTAAATGCAATTTCGAGTGGCATTGTTTCAAATCAAAGAATGGATTAAGCAACACTGACAAATTTGAAGTGGAAATAATCACATCTTACAACAATACCAAAGAGAAAAATTCAAAAATAATTACTTGACCAAGTGCTTGATAAGGATGTCCAGCATCTCTCTGTTCTTCTCTGGTAACTTATGCACAAGCGCATGCACTGCCTCAACTCTGTAGTTCTGATCATCTGACTCTATTAGACAGCAAACAAATATCGTTGATAAACTGGAACATATGCTAAGATGCATCTACAAATGGCACCAATGCCTGTACACTAATACACACATGCATTACAAGAAGCCAAACAGAATTAGCCTTTAAAATGATAAGGACAGTTTGATTATATTTATTACAACGTTCTAAAATCTGTATTTAAGTAACTTGCCAAAAGCAGTTACCACTAATACTGTAACCAATGAAATTTGTGTCAATTTTGACTGATGCGCCACTTCAGTGAAATCCAAGATTTTACTCCTTGATATTGAAAATATCTAAAATTCTTCAGTGTCTTTTATTCTTATGAAGGCAACAGGAAATGGGGATGAGAGGTATGAATGCTTCGAAAGAATTATCAGCCCATATAACACAAACATATAAATCAAGGTTCAAAATTTCATGCAGAAGGCAGTCACACGGAAAAGATCGGAACAAACCACTGAACAGCTTCATCTAGTGTGAGTTCTCTGTTTTGAGGGCTTTCATGTTGCACTGTGCTGTCACATACAGTGACATGGAAGAACTCAGATCCATGGCTGGATCACTGAATAATAGACCAAGGAGAAAAATAAGGATAGCAACTGAGGAGATTAAGGGTTAGAAATAATATTACTTTCATGAAAGTGTATTTATTATTTTACTTACTAACAGCGACAATGAAATCTTTATGCAGCTTGAAAGTCATCAGTGGTTCTGAAAGACACCTGGTTGTAAAAAAATATTAAAAAGAATATTAAAAACCACACCTTACTTAAAGTCTTTTTGTGATAGCCCTCAACATCTGCATAATGTATATTGGTATGTTGTAGGAAACCCAATTCAGTGATGACTGATTGCAAGTAGTATACAACTCAATCACATACATAGTCTGAAAATCTCTTTGAGTTTAATCTGGTGTCACCATGTAAGCTAGTAAGCGAAATACTACTGGCACTGACTTCAGCACAGAGAATCACTGTTTTCTGGCTTTCATACTGTAGCACAGGAATAAATACAACTGCAGAACATGGGACACGTGGGCTGCAGAAGCAATCTTTTGCCCAAGAAAGGCAAAAACATGATGTAATTTGGGACCGAAATTCTGATCTGAGAGATCCTAGAAGAGTCACCCTCTGAAAGACAGAGTGTGAATTGTGTTATAGACACAAACACACAGCTCCTGCTAGCTCATGTTCCCATTTCACAAATACAGTACCTACAATGATTTGTGCTTCTGAAGATTTACTATAAATTTCTTCAACCAAAGCCAGTCTTTTCAATGAAGTTTACATGAGCATTGCACTGTAACTCCTAGGCTTATTTTCCAGAGTGAATAGGGATTCCTGATGCTACTCTTTGTCAGGTGACCGGTTTAGGAAATCTAGGTTTTTAGAAGGCATAGAACACCCACCAACTGGATTTGATGCTTTTCATTATGTTTCTTTTGAAGTTATATATTGAGACCCAAAAAAGAGTGATCTCAGAAGTACCATTCTTGAAAATTCTGTCTCTTATTAGCAAAAACTTTAAGAGAAAATGATAGTGTGGGAGGGATATGGTGTTTGTGAAGACACCAACAGCATAGGATAAAAACCTATGCTTTTGCAGGAATTTTTATTCTGCTCCAACAATGATGCCATGAAGCCTCATGGTACACAGCTTAAGGGATTCAGAAAAGAAAGACTGAGCACAACATATTTTGTAGTTAATGTAAAAGTCTTTAAATAAAACCAATTAATTAAATTCTGACAAATTTAGGGCTATATATATGGCATGACTATCTTAATAAGGCAGAAAGTGTGTGACAGATTTTAGATTTATTATTACACATAATCACAGGGATATTAGGCAAGATAATAATACACTCAATTATTACCATGCTAATGGATACAAGAAATGTAATAGGATATTAATAAGGATAAGATTAATGGGCCAGAAAAGGAATACTGAGATTTGTGTAGCATCATACTTACCTGAGGTAGTTTTTTAGTCCACTTGTTATTGTTTTATTGTCCCAAAGTTCCATATCAATATCCATATCAGGAGGAGATTTAGGGGCTGGTAGAAAATTGAATCTGTGTTATAGATTGACTAACACACTAACTAGAAAAGCTAATAGATTAGTCATTTAGCTCATGTGATTACTTACTAGCCAGATTAACTACCAATCTGATAAATTTAAATCTTTTAATCTCTGCCAAAGTATTAATAAAAATGAATTCAGCACTCATATTTAGTACCTGTAAACATTAACTATAAGCACTGTATCAAAGTGTAAAGTAAACCTTAATCAACAGAGAATTACTAACGTATTTGGCTTAGACATTCGCAGGCATCAGAGCACCAAATTAGCATGGAAAGTGAAAGACTAAACCAACTGTTTATTTAACAGTTATGCTGTGTTACCGAACTAAGCTTCGGACCACTTCTGAAATATGCCAAACAGATACCGATAAATAGAACTTTAAAGCTAAAAGAAGAAATGCATTTTATCAGTAATTTGCTCATGTTCATCAATGATTGCACGCAGAAATTGAATACTAATGCACACAAGAAACTAGTTAGATGGATCACTCATTTTAAGACTGGAAACTAAATTTAAGTAATTGCATGTACAAAATTGTAAATACTATGACACGATCTTCTGAGCACAGCAGTTAAGGCAAAAGGGACCACAGCACACATGCCGCACACTGACAAAGGTTCACTTCAGATACTTACAAAATATGGTATTCATCAGCTTTTGCACCTTAGAGTTTACACCACCTATTCTGTACAGTCCCAGGATTGTAATACCTACAGTGGGAAAACAAGCACATTGAAAATAATGAAAATATGGTTATTCCAAAACATGCTGATGGAACCTTGGTGTATGTTTTCAAACCATCTAAATGTATTTATTGAAAATTGTACAATTACATTCTTGAGTACTGCTTTGACCTACTGAATTCTCTTCTGGGATGTTAATAAATGCATTCCACTGAATCACTGCACTATATAACAACCCTTTTGCACAGAAATGACCCATAACAGCAAACAACAAGATGGCTGTGAAAAGTGAAAAATAACACCCAAAAGCAGTCTTAAAACACATTACATGTTAACAAGTTAGCTAGACTTCAGTGGAATTACTACGCATCTGTATTTGCTTAGACCATCATCTCTTCCAGTTAAGAACTGACTGACGTTTATAGGAGAAATAATGATTGTACCCAAAATAAAAACACATACTGTATACTGTTGCAACACTGCAGCTGAGAATTTATGCACTATACAACAACCCTTTTGCACAGAAATGACCCACAACAGCAAACAAGATGGCTGTGAAAAGTGAAAAATAACACCCAAAAGCAGTCTTAAAACACATTACATGTTAACAAGTTAGCTAGACTTCAGTGGAATTACTACGCATCTGTATTTGCTTAGACCATCATCTCTTCCAGTTAAGAACTGACTGACGTTTATAGGAGAAATAATGATTGTACCCAAAATAAAAACACATACTGTATACTGTTGCAACACTGCAGCTGAGAATTTATGTTATGCATGGATGCCCATGCAAAATAGAGACAGTGAAGTCCCAATTTACCCAGAAGTTTCAACTGTTAGGTTTTTTTTAATAGCACAGATACTAATAAAAAATGTTTGAAGTGTGACATTCACAACACAGTATTTCAGGATTGCAGTTATGATAATTTTATTGTTTTTAACTGCCTTTTAAAATCAGCAGGATTTAAAAGTCTTCTCTCCACTTCAGGTCTTACCATTTAAAAATTGTCCACTTTTCCTTTGAAAACAACATTCCAAAGTCTCATGTCACTTAGATAACTTAGGTGTTTTTTTCTAACCCCCTCCATTTTATTTCCCCCAGAAAAAAAATGCAAGCTCTGAGTCAGCAGTGTTTCAAAAGCTACATAACATTGTCACCTGAGAAACTGAAATCATGTTAAGCTCAATGTTGCACAGAGAGACCAGACAGCTTCTGGATTAGAAGAGAGTTGCATACTGGTGGTTCAGGGCGTGGCCACGAAAAGGTTATCTCTTTTTGTGGAAGATGATATAGCCACAAATCTTCATTTGAAAGGGGTTAATTAAAAACGTGCTGTGAGTTGCAAGATGTCATCTCATCGGGCAAGTGACTATTATTTTCTTTTTGTACATTCCCACTACTAAAAATGAGTTTCTAAACATTTAAAAAATGGGTAAACCATGCACAAAATGAGTGAATAAAATGACAGGAGTTACGCTCTGCAAAAAAGATGTTCCAGCAGAGAGTATTCATGCCACCTGTTGGTCTTCAGGTTTCATGCCAGAAACCAAAGTTGGGAGCTGAGGCTCCCTAACAGTTTTACGATGAGAAAGCACAATTCGGTGCACACAGATTAAAGACTAAAGATGTGTGCAACTCTGTACTAAGCTAAGTAACATGAAATTACAGAAAATGTTTAAAAGACCTACTTAAATGATATGTTAAGAACAGTTGTTGGAACATGTGGCAACAGTTTTAAGTGTAAAGCATGAGATAAAATGCAAAAAGCACAAACCAAATGATGGACACATACCAAAGCACAGCTGTAAAACATGCAGAATTAATCAAAGTAATATTTGATAAAAATGCTCATAATAATCTAATACATAATTTGTGATTTAATACACACCTCTTGTTTCTACAGCATGAATACATTTCCTCACAAAGTTGAAACCTGCTTCATTTAAGAACACTATAAAAAGAAGAAAAAAGGTAATTCTTTTCTAACATCAGTATACAAAATCTCCGTGTTTAGCTACATTCACGTGTTAGTCAAGAAGGACTGATACACATCTATCCATGAGATTATGATACCTACTCTGTAATAGCATTCTTGTAGATACATCCTTAGCACTCAAAATCCAACTTTTTAATCATTACTATATGAGTAGGAGCAGAATATTCTACTGTCTTTCTCAGAAATCAGTAGCCCCTATATGCATACAGCTGAAAGCTTGTAGCTTGAAAAGGAGATTACCGTACATTACGAACAGAATATATTCATTGGTTTTAGTATAATGACATTCTTTGTTCCTTGCACATGCACATAAACACTTATAAAATGGTTACACAGGAAAACAATCTTTGTTATTGACTTCAATTAATGAGCTTATTTGAAGTGAAAGTATTTCTCATTAATTTTTGTATCTTCAATGCTCAGTGCTCTAACTAGCTAAATAAAGATCTTATAGCAGCATTTTTATCACCATTAAAATAAACACCATCACATAAAAAACATAGTGGCTTAAATTTTAGATTTCCAGAATCTCAAATATACCTCCTATGAAGATGTATGTTCATATCTGACACGTTGCTTGCTCTCTCCGAGAGACGTATACCCACACATATATTTAAATTATTTTTACATATTTCTGGTAATAAGACATATGTGTTAATATAATGTTAATACAATTATACACATAAATCTCATAGTATCTTTAAATATACTTGTTTTATTACTCAGTGTATGTATAATAGATGCATATACACCTAAAATCACAAAGATGTGATGGGCCGAGGCCAGCTATAAGACATTGAACAAGGCCAAGTGCCAGGTCCTGGACTTGGGTCACAACAACCCCATGCAACGCTCCAGGCTTGGGGAGGAGTGGCTGGAGAGCTGCCTGGCGGAAAGGGACCTGGGGGTGCTGGTTGACAGCCGGCTGAACATGAGCCAGCAGTGTGCCCAGGTGGCCAAGAAGGCCAACAGCGTCCTGGCCTGTATCAGGAGTAGTGTGGCCAGCAGGAGTAGGGAAGTGATTGTGCCCCTGGACTTGGCACTGGTGAGGCCGCACCTTGAATCCTGTGTTCAGTTTTGGGCCCCTCACTACAAGAAGGTTGTTGAGGTGCTGCAGCATGTCCAGCGAAGGGCCACAAAACTGGTGAGGGATCTGGAGAACAAGTCTTATGAGAAGCGGCTGAGGAAATGGGTTGTTTAGCCGGGAGAAAAGGAGGCTCAGGGGAGACCTTAGTGGTCTCTACAATTACCTGAAAGGGGGTTGTGGTGAGGTGGGTGTTGGTCTCTTCTCCCAAGTAACTAGCGGTAGAATGAGAGGAAATGGCCTCAAGTTGTGCCAGGGGAGGTTTAGACTGGGTATTAGGAAAAACTTCTTCACTGAAAAGGTTGTTCAAGCATTGGTACAGGCTGCCCAGGGAAGTGGTTGAGTCACCATCCCTGGAGGTATTTAAAAGATGTTGTGCTTAGGGACATGGTTTAGTGGGACTTGGCAGTGTTAGGTTTACAGTTGGATTTGATGATCTTAAAGGTCTTTTCCAACCTAAATGACTCTATGATTCTGTATAGGGATATTATTTCAACACACTGGAATATATTTACATTTAGGTATGCAGAGTCTCTTTTAGAGATTTATTAAATATATTGTAGCTTTGGAGCCAATGAATTTTTCTTCTAATTTATGTTTGATAGTTACACAAAAGTTGAAGGCTTTCTCACAATTTACATAGCTTAGTATATGTTTTTGTATAACCCAATCATGTAATCCAACAAACAGTTATTTCATAGCAATAGAAAGAAAATGTAAAGTAATTAATCTCTCTCACACACACACATCTAGAAACCAGGACATTAAAGAAATCTAGCTATATTTGGTAACTCTACATAAATAAAAAGCTTACTTTCTTCCTTCTTGCTAATAATGGCTGGCAGTGTGTAGATCTGTAAAAAAAAGGGCAAGAGGTCAGTGTTTGTGCTTTAAGTGCTTTATTGCCAGGTTTGTTGGTATTTTTTAAGCTAGCTGCAACATGCTGTGTATTAGCTTGCTGCTAGGGGAAAGCCAACCTTGCCTTCCACCTCCCCTTGATGTTTACACCCGCAGCACTCACCCAGGTTAACAGCCCTGTGCTAGGATCTGAGCAGGTGGAGAGGGCAACGACCCACTGTTTTGGTTGTGTTTGCAATTTTACAAAGCTGATCACCTTCACCTCTGGGGAGAAGGCAGAGGGCCAGTGGGATGTGTCCTAGAAATCTATTCAGGCCAGCCTTGAGATTATGGATTGACTAGGGATTTAATAGCATTAAATTTATAGGCACCTAAAATGTGTTGTAAGTCAGATTTGCAGACTCCAAATGGGTTAAAATTTCAGTACTACGGATCCAATTTCTGTACTGTTTCAGTCAAGCAAGAAGCTTGTAAAAACACTAATCTATCTCATAAAACTGATCAACCATTTTTTTCCCCTTGGACACAGGTCTGGCATCACCCTCATTCAGTGACTATTTAAGAGCATATTAATAGTGGGAAGAAATCTCAGACAAGCCTGTCTCAGTAGCTTTCAACACATTTTTATGCTCTCTGCGGTGCCTTTCAAGACGGTGCTAATTGCTTACTCCATGATGCTGCCCAAAAGCTAGTTTTTCTTTACCAGTGTAAAAACTACCACTTCCCAAATGTTACCTGAACCATGAATCCTATTAGACAATATGCTAGCATATTACTTAAACATTAAATATCCTAAAATAAAATAAGGCCTACAGCTAGTGGTTTTCCCCAGGGATCAGTACTGGGTCTGGTTTTGTTCAACATCTTCATCAATGACCTAGATGAAGGGTTGGAACGTGTCCTCATCAAGTTTGCTGATGATACAAAACTGGGAGGAGTGGCTGATACACCAGGAGGCTGTGCTGCCATTCAACGGGACCTGGACAGACTGGAGAGTTGGGCGGAGGGGAACCTCATGAAATTGAGCAAGGACAAGTGTAGAGTTCTGCACCAGGGCAGGAACAACCCCATGCACCAGTACAGGTTAGGGGTTGACCTGCTGGAAAGCAGCTCCATGGAGAAGGACCTTGGAGTCCTGGTAGACAATAAATTATCCATGGGACAGCAATGTGCCTTGGTGGCCAAGAGGGCCACACAGAGAAGAGTGTGACCAGCAGGTCAAGAGAGGTTTTCTTCCCCCTCTGCTCTGCGCTGGTGAGGCCTTATCTGGAGTATTGTGTCCGGTTCTGGGCTCTGCAGTTCAAGAGAGACAAGGAACTTTTGGAGAGAGTCAAGCGGAGGGCTGTGAGGATGATTAAAGGACTGGAACATCTCTCGTACGAGGAAAGGCTAAGAGACCTGGGGCTGTTTAGTCTGGAGAAGAGCAGTCTGGGAGGGGACCTTATCAATGTCTATAGATATCTGAAGGGTGGCTGTCAGGAGGATGGAGCCAGTCTCTTTTCAGCAGTGCCCAGTGATAGGACGAGGGGCAATGGGCATAAACTGCGTCACAGGAAGTTTCACCTCAACATGAGGAAAAACTTCTTTACTGTGAGGGTGACGGAGCACTGGAACAGGCTGCCCAGGAAGGTTGTGGAGTCTCCTTCTCTGGAGACCTTCAAAACCCGACTGGACGCGTTCCTGTGCAACCTGCCCTGGGTGATCCTGCCTTGGCAGGGGGGTTGGACCAGATGATCTTCAGAGGTCCCATCCAACACCTACCATTCTGTGATTGTCTGTGAATAATATATAAATAAAGGCTTAAATTCACTAATAGTTCTGCTTTTCTACTTTGTACCTACCTTCACTGTATGTTTCCAATAGTGTCTCACGAAGAACAGAACTGTATTTGCCTGTACAGTAACAGGCTATCTGAAATGTATACTAGCTTCTTTCTTAAATACATGTGCCACAAAACTGTAAAAAGGAAATGAAAAAATATCCTTACCGGTTCCTTTCCATCCATAGCTTCGAGCCAAAGTTTTCGGTTGGATTCTGAAAAAGCTTGCAGAGTGATGATTCCTGGTCTGTCAAAAACACACATATACTGAAGTTACTAATTTCTTTTTCTCAAACAGTATCCAAAGTCAGAATCCAAACACATATTGACATGAAGTGAATACATAAAAGACAGAAAGAAGTTAAGAAAGTTGATGGCTTCTGACATAACACAATAAAGTTGAGCTAGATTTAAAAACAGGTCTGTTTTTTTAAAAGTTTGGTACTGCAATATGTACTTTTGGATGCCTAGTCCTAAGTGCTACAAGCCTCTAGTAAGTATTAGGCACATCTGTATTCCAAGATGAGTTATAGACCTGCAAATGGATTCCAATACAACCCATTTTTCAGTGGGGAGATGCTTAGGGTGGAAAACTTAAGGGCAAGATACATCACCTCAATTTGACTAAATATGTCTATGCCTGATCTGGTTATCTACATTCCTTTCATAGCAAATGAAGAGAATAGGTACATTTAATCTAAAAGTCATTAAAACCCAAAATAGATATCCAAAGTCGGTCAAAAGAAATATGCCCTAAAATGGTTGCCTAAAAAGTGGGCTTTGAGATAGTATCTCAAGTATGGAGATGTAAAGCCAATTGAGCTGAGTACTGGTCATGGTGCAGGAATTTTTTATTTGAGAGGATTCAAAAAACTGCTGTTATTTCTGCTGGCTGTGCTCTAACCGCTACAACAGAAGTTAAAAAAGTGGCATATCCTCTCTGTTGATGAAGCTTTGATATTGCATAGGAAAGAGTCATGGGAACTAGTGAAGTGGTGAGGGAACCAATTTCAATCTTTGTTCCTGGAATGATATGAAAAAATGTGTAAATACAAGGAATTAGTCTCTATTTGTGATCATAGGCAAATGAGCTCTTTAAGAAATGCTTTGAAATGAATTCACTGATTTGCCAACATAGAAGGCCCAAGAGACAGCCCATTTTAAAAAGTCCTGCTTCCACACCAGTGTAGTGTATCTCTGCTCAAAACTCTCAACAGACTGTCCAAAACTGTGATTTTTCTATGGCAGGTTCACAAATAAAGGACACCACAGTTTTTACTAGGTATTCATCTTCCACTATAAAAATAACCAAAAAACCACCATCCCCTCCTACCTCCTCCAAAAGGCCTACATTGTCACCTTGTTTTTAAAAAGCATGCAAGAAAGCAACTGGACAAACAAAATATCAAAATGTGTGTTCACACACGTACACCAAACCATTCGAGGAGCAGGCCCTGCCCTTTTACCTAAAACGGCAAGTTGAGTATTTTGTTTTCTATCTACTATCACAAGTGTAAAAAGATACAGTTAATCCAGATTAAGATGTATAATTGTTTTTCTCTTTTCTTAAAAGTCTAAATTTACTTATGTTTTAATATTCCATCTTACCATCTACCCACAGATTCTTACCTAGAAATCTTCCTCTCAAAAATACTTCAGAAATAGAAACAGACTTTTTTTTCCCTTCTTTCTGTTGTGACTACTGCTTAATATTTCAGTTGGAAAATTGCATTTATACTTACAGCCCCTTGGACAGCATGTACAGAAAGAACAGAAATTTCTGAGTGTCATTTTACTTCAAGCTTAGAGATATCTGCTTTTAGCTCTGTGTTTCTGATATAATCTGTTGGCCAAGTTTTCAGTCATAGTATAGCATGTTTTAATAGTCAAATATCTAACACTATCATCTCCAAATACTAGTTTTCTTGAGGAAAAAAAAAAAAAAGCCCAAACCAATTTCAATACATTTTGAACTAACTTCCTCTCTAGTTACTGAAATAGTTGGTAATTTCTCAGAAATTAAAATTACATTCAAGGTGAAACACATTTTTTGATGTTACCGTTTTATATCGCTCCAATACAAATCAGACGGTGTAACCTCTAGAATAGTTTTTAAAAGAAGTCTGAGCTGAATGAAGGTGTGAAAAACACCTACGTAAATTTGTAATCAATTATGTCAATTAGAAGGACTCACAGTGTGTGTTCTCCATTAGTTGTTCACAAGTGTTTCTTCCAGTTAACATGGTTCTTCAGTGAATGAGATTCGCACATAAGTCTGCACGGTTTTCCAATGTTTTAATGAGATAATATTTCATATAATGCTTCATATAATGTTGCATATAATAATGCAAGGAGAGAATTAGCTCTGTGGGATAAGGTGTTTGGAGACAGAAGTTCCCCATAAAATCTTGCAACAAAATTTTGAAGACTGGTGTAGCTGCACGTTTTTAAAAAGAGTTTTTTCATGATGAAAAGTCATACCCTCATGTTACGAAAGAAACTTATCTTTTACTAATGTCAATTACTTGTAAAGATTTCTGTATTTTGCAAGTGATGTCCAACATTTTAATCCAAGGAAATTACATTAAATCTTGAATTTAAAATTAGTCCCAATGTAATCATTACCACACAGTATTGCAGCACTGTGTTTATATGAACTCGCTCACATTCTTAGTCATTAGTGACATCAGTAACAGCCACTGCATCTTCTCTTTCTTAGAGCAAACCCATGTTTTACCAACATGACATTCAGAAGGTATTAATGTTGCCCTTGTATATGAACTCCCACCAAATATTTCTAGGTATTTTGTTGTCTATTTATCGCCTCTGCTGACTTGCAAAAAAATTCACTACTTCCCTCCTAAATACCAAATCCATCAGAAAAGTGAACTTTCTATCAGCCTGTGAAAATTACATCCTTACAGTAATGACCAAGTAACTTTGTATTCTACTCCCTTTTCAATCTCCTGTCCAAGTTCACAGAATGCCTTTAACTTATAGGCCATACCCATTTGTAATCAATCAAAATGTCCAAAAGGAATAAACAGTATGTAAAAAGTGCCTGTAACTATGTCTTTGGTGAGAACGTGAGGAACTGCAGATAGAACTAATTGTTCTATGCAGTTTTGTTGAACTGCGGAAGTTCTAGCAGAGAGAAAGGACAACACTCACTTGTGAGTACATTACAGTGGTACTGCCACAGTAATTGGCCATATTTTGCAATAAATGCAATTCTACTTAGAAAGAAACAACTACCAATTTCAAACTCAACCTGTCAATTCAAGCTTAGGAGCTTTCAAGAGACCAATTAGCCACAACATTTGTTCATATCAAATTTCTCTTTCTTATACCTGAACACACTCAGGTTTAGAAAACATTTTGTATTGTGTATAATAATGTACTGTGTATAATAATGTATTATATTTGAAAGTACCAAAGTAGCCCAAAATCATCATGTAAATACAACAGTTCTGAAAGGAATTTAAAATGACAGCAACAGTCATAAAATATTTCTTCAGAGAATGATTACAAAAGTCAGTCTATTTATCATATTTTAAGGGGAAAAATTAATTCAATATTTCTCTTAATTTCCAAGCTTGAAAAAAAAACTTTTAAGAAGTAATGTGTACATACACTTAAAATACAGACAAGCTGTTTTCATCTATCTTATATAATTGTAATATCCAGGAATAAATGAAAAAAAAAATATTGTAGAAGTAATTTTCAAAAAAGAAGAATGAGGTGCTATCATACATTTCTGAAAGAAATAAGAAACTGATACAGAATATGCCTCTTAGTAAGAATCTATAAAAATATTTATGAACTCTTCCTAAAAGAGGGTAGTCAGTTGTGCTACAGGTTCCGTAAGAATCCATCTTGTATCTGCAGGCAAAGGTAATGTAGGTAAGACAACACATATGCAGTGTAGTGAATTTTGTTAGGAAAACAGGTTTGAACAAATAAGTACTAAGTCTTGAAAGCCTAGTTTGTCTGGATACAAGCATACTGAGAAATACATGTTCCTGTTACAGGAGTAATTATTATATATTGGTTGCAAGTGCTTCTATTTTTAACTATTTTCAATTTGTTAACACAATGAAAAAAAATCAAACCTCTCAAATACTTCAATATCAAAACAGAAACGTTTGTCAATTGAATCTGTCTTTCTCCTGATGCAAGATTTTAGCTTGAATATTTCTGGTGAGCTTGTGACAAGGCCATTCTATAAAACAAAACAAAACAAAATTAGCACAGGCAGTATGCTGATATACCTTGGCTTTGTATCTTAAATTTAACTGTATGAACAGTCCAAAGAACATGCCTTAACATGGGCATTAAAATTATTTAGGAACATATAAAATAACTTCTCTGTATATAAAATAAGACTACAGTTAATAGCTTTCTGTCACGTTTGTTATTTAATCATTGTACTCCAGAAAACTCCCTAAATTGAAAACTTTACAAACGTCTGCATATATAACATGTCACACGTTAGAACAAATATCATATAATTCTGTCAACTCTTACATGTAGATAAAAAGATTTCTAAAGAATATAGCTGACTAACTCCTAGTTCTGGCCACCATCATTGTGAGGTCACTCCCTATAATGTTGGAAAGGCTGATGCAATCAGGGGAGTTCCTGAGGAATGGGAGAAAGCAAATGTCACTCCTGTCTTCAAGAAGAGTAAGGAGAAGAATATAGAATCATAGAATCATGGAGTCATATAGATTGGAAAAGACCTTTAAGATCATTGAGTCCAACCATTAATCTAACGCTGCCAAGGCCACCACTAAACCATGCCCCTAAGTGGCACATCTATGTGTCTTTTAAATACCTCCAGGGATGGTGACTCAACCACTTCCCTGGGCAGCCTGTTCCAATGCTCTACAACCCTTCAGATGAAGAAATTTTTCCTAATACCCAATCTAAACCACTCCTGGTGCAACTTCAGGCCATTTCCTCTTGTCCTACAGGGGACTACAGATCAGTCTGCATCACCGTGATCCCTGTGAAGGGATCCTGGAAAGCATTTCCAAACATATTAGGGAGAGAAAGGTGACTGGAAGTAGTCAGCATGGATTTAATGAATGGGAGATCATGCAGGATCAACTTGATAGCCCTCTACAATGTGATGGATGGCTCAGTGAATGATGGAAAAACAAAGGATATTGTTTATCTCAACTTTAACCAGGCTTTCGACACTGCGTCCTACTACAGTAGGATGCTTCCTACTACATTCTCACATAGACACAGTCTATATAGTCACATAGACAAACTGGTGAAGTACAGGCTAGATAAGCAGATGGTGAGGTGGACTGAAAACTGGCTGAACTGCTGAGCTCACAGCAGAAGTCCAGCTGCAGCCAGTCACTAGTGCTATGCCCAAGGGGTCAGCACTGTTACGCATGAATAGGAACAAACCCAGGCACCAGGACAGGCTGGGGCTGACAGGATGGAAAACAGCTTGGCAGAAAAGGACCTGCAAGTCCTGGTGGGCACCAAGTTGACCAGGAGCCAGCAATGTGCCCTTGCCAAAGAAGGCCAATAGCCCCCTGTGCTGCATCAGGCAGAGCACTGAGAGCAGGTCAGTGGAGGTGATCCTCCCGGTCTGTTCAGCACCGGTAAGACACATCTGGAGTGCTGTGTCCAGTGCTGGGCTCCCCAGCACAAGAGAGAGAATGTGATGTACTGAAGCGAGTCCAGCTAAGGGCTACCAAGGTGATTACGGACATGGAGCATCTGTCATATGAGGAGAGGCTGAGAGAGCTGGTAATATTCAGCCTGGAGAAGGGGGATCATATCAGTAATTTATCTATGAATACCTGATGGGAAAGAGCAAAAAAGGAGTCAAATTCTTCTCACTGGTGCCCAGTGAAAGGGAAATAGGCAATGGGCACAAACTGAAATACAGGTAATTTCATCCGAACTTACGAAAAAGCTTTTCTACGAGCCAAATGCTGAAACAGGTTGCCCACAGAGGTTGCGGAGTCTCCATCCTTGGAGGTATCTAAAACCTGACTGGACACAAGCCTTGCTGACTTGCTCTGGTTGAGCCTACATTGAGCATGGAGATTAAACTAGATGACCTCCAGAGCTCCCTTCCAAATCTCATCCATTCTATGATTCTGTGCAAATATGATTGATTTCCTATGCATTTGCAACCACCACATTAGAGAAGTTATTAACTATGTGGCTTATATATGTTATAAAAGAAATATTTTTATTTAAATATTTATCTATGCTATATAAAACACGCATTCCTTCATGTATGAAAACAGCCTTATACTTTCTTCACCACATTTTTTTCTTTTAACAGTTCCTGAATGCTTAATGTAAAAAATGGAATATACAGTTCATATGTGTGTTCATGCACATGCAACTCACCACTTTTCCACCAGATTTTGTTTCAGCTGTACTCATTGTAAATGTTTTTGTTCCTTTATCGTAAGTGCAGTAATGTTTTACCCATGTAAATCCAAGAGGTCCTAGATTAAAGAAAGATAGTATCAAAAATAATTATTTTGGCATTTTATCACTATTTTAGTTGGAGTTACATAGAGTAGAGAAATGAAACATAACAGCATCCACATGTAGCCTACAAAATCAAAAACTCCACCATTTTTTAGTTTGAACATGTTGTTCAGGTACAATTTTCAAATATTGCAGCTTGCTGAGGTTGCTCAACAAAATTCCAGCAGACTGATTTTCTTTGGCAACCTGATAGGTAACAGCACTTTACTAGGGTAGACAAGCAGGAGACAGGCAAGATCCTGAGTATTTTTCTGCCTAGGAAATACAGTTGAAGATTTTATCAACCCAAGTGAAGCACTAGGATTCAGTATTACATGCTTTCTCTGAGGGAAACCTTGAAGTCTGGTATTAGATCCAGAAAATTGGACAAAGTCCTGAAGTCAGAGTACATTTCCCTTTACTTTCAGAGTTCTTGTCAAAGGTAAAAAATGCTTTTGGTAGTATCATAGGAACTCTATTCTTCTACCTCTTACCTTAAGGGAATGGGTAAAATGGTACTGGGTCAGAGAAAGATTTAATCTTGTGTAGTTGAACACTGGAGGGTGATTTCATTATGCAAAAGGAAAGGAAGGAAAGGAAGAGTGAACTCTAAAACAACAGTGGTTTAGAGATGAGGGTTAAAATGCTGGATGGCAGAGGTGGCGCCTTCAGCAGGAAATGATGGCCTTTTATGCCTTGGGAGGGGGTCTGCTGGGGAAGAGGTGGCTGTAACAGTGGCGCACAACTGACAAAGTCCACAAACTGACAATTGCACACACTCACAAGACCAAAGTATAATGTACTTATGGATTTACTAGTCTTTGATTTAGATAGCCATACATGAAATCCACAGTGATCTCCAAATAAGTGGATGTATGCCTTATCCTGGAGAGGTCACACCACACTACTACTTAATCCTACTACAAGGTATAGGTTTTCTGATGCAGAAAGATGTTTTCACTCCTGGATTACCTCAAGCTTTGCTCAGGCATTGTTGTGAACCTTTATTCACTGATCTAAATACAAAACCCTCTTGAGCTTAAGCTCAATGGCATTTTAAACTTCAGCCGCTAACCTAGCTTACATACAGGTACTTATAATGTGTTCTTTGCTGTGAGGACACATAGTAAATCCTCCTACCATTTCCATAATTCTCTCCACATCCTAGAAGTACAACTAAGATATCTCAGAATTTTCTGGGGAAAAAAAAAAGTTTACTATAGCACAGAGAACAAGATAAGCTCCCAAGATTCTTACAGATACGTCTGGAGGGGTAGTGCACTGCAGAGGACAGGATAATTCAGGTTTTTGCAGTGTGACTGCTCCCCCTTGGGCCACAACATTATGGCTATAACTGCACCAGTTAACAAACAGTGCCGGCAGCACCAACGCTCGCTAGGTAACACATAGCTAGTAGAGAACTTGGACAAAGCTGCTTGATTTTTGAGGATGGGAAATTTAGCATAGATGGTGTAATAGTCTGTGCAAGCTAGTCTCCCTGGCAGAGTACAGCCCCATTTATTTTACTAGCATTGACAGAGCTTCTGGGTACTCAGTCGCAGATAGCAAACACAATGGCTGTGTGTGAAGAGGTACCAAGAAAGAAAAGTGTTTCTTTCCTCTTGGACAGCATTATGCTTCAAACACGGTCCCTCTCTGCAGAGCTATCACAGATGTAGGAGCCAAAGTAAAATACATATATATAATGCAGTATTTTAACTACTGTGCAAAGTCAGAATAGGAAACGACTAGATGATACTTTCAACCCACATGTGATTTTCCAATTCATTTCAATGGAAGTTACTAAAGAGGAAAAAAAATTATACTGATTTTTCAAAGTACAAAGTATATCTGGACCTTTTAATTCTTTTTAAAATGAAAGTACTCAGAGTTTAAAAAAAAGAAGTATTTTAGGGATTTTGTGTTTGCTTTTAAAAAAAATGTAAACAGTTAATTAAAAATGGAAGGTGTTAAAACCAAACCTAGTAGTTTGGTATAGATACAATGACTTTGCCTTCTAAAGGTAGCCTTCCACAAAGGTGGTGGATATACGGGAGGCTGCATCAGTCATGTAAGTCAGATGTCTGGCAATCCACAAAGGGAGATGTGGAAATTTATATCATCTGTAACGGCAACTCGGAGAAAGTTCTCCCATTGCCTGTATTTTGCAGGAAAGTAATGTCATGAATTGGCAAGTCAACTGGGTATCCAGCCTCAGAAATTAGCTGTTCTGTTCTTATATTGTAACTTACTTTCACTTAGCAAAACAAAATCTATAATAATGTTAAAGCAATTTTTCCTCTGATGGCATTTCATTAACTCTTTTAGCATATATAAGAAGGATGAACACTCTCAAAGCTGTTTTAGATGAGTTTAAAAGTCACCTGTTTTTCAATAAAAATTGTGGCCAGAAACCTACATTGCAACTTCAGGCCTGTTACTCTGACCATCCATCTGAATAAAAACAATTTATGGCCTCCTGACATTTTAAAAAACCCACTATTTACTATTACGCATAACACTAATAAATATATACGGGATTTAGTTTTACTCTCAAGAATAGCAAGTATTTAACCCAATTGCCCAAAATTTGACACAAGCCTATGGAATGATGGTTGTAGGAAAGTAAACCTGCATGACAAGGAAATACACAACTAGTACCTTCCCCACTGACAGAGGTTACAGACCCTGTTACTCTTACTCCAGAATAAACTAATGAACGAATTTCTTTTCAGTAAGAGGATGTCAAGTTGGCCTCTCTCTGTTTAATAAAGCACAGAATGTGCCCAATGCTTCACTCCTTTTCTCCCTCCCCCATTAGCAGGGCTCAGTGTAATTTCCACTTAACACTGGTTTCTTTTATCACCATTACTCAATTAAAACATAAAGGGTCTTCTTAAAACTTTCAGTGCTACTGAGGGTAAAAGTGGCGGAGGTTAACTATGATAAGCATTGAGGCTTCTTTCTTTTAGCTCACATGTGGAATAAAGATTAATTTCATTATGTTATTTGGAAAACCAATTATCTATAACTCCATGTAGTCTCTTGAGTTATTATCTAAAAGAAGATATCTTCAAAACTGAGGCTGTCTGAGGTCAAGTCTGACATGGAGATTGTATATCCAGATGCCTTCTATTTATTTTTAGATTGAGAAATTAGGTGCAAAGTTCTATTTTGTAATTTTTGCATGAACATCAAACTTGCACAAGCATGTACACACTATCTCAAAACATTGCTATATACTTTTCTAGGGTTAGGCTGATTCCACAGCAAATAGAAAGATGAGGATTTTGCATGATCCTGTGTAATGCAGCTAGTTTGGGCTTGGTTTTCTGTACTGGTTAGACTGTAAAACAGTGGCAGCTGACACTTCAGGTGACATATGGTTTTGAATTCTCTCATTTGACTTTTCACATATTTCCTGGTTCTGTTTTCATTCATAACATGATGTATTGCTAGGCTCTTCCAAGTAGTTTCAGACACTTATGACAACTTCAGTTCTATTCCTTCATTTAGTTCATCACTTCATTGTCATGTCTCATGAAGTGAATAAAACATAGGATAGATTTGCAGCTATTTTGAAGTTGACAGACTGTATTTAGGTGACTTTTCTTCTTCTTACACCTTTGTTTTCCATCATGTGCATTTACTCTTAAGGTGGCTGGGTCAGTGGAGATCCCTGGTACAGGTGGAAGTTGCTCCTGCTGGGTGAACTATGGGGGGTCCTGTTCAGGCGGAGAAAGTACAGGAGACAGCAAGGTTTGGCAGACAGAACCAAAACAGAATGCTGGGAGCTTGCAGCTTCTGCAGCAAGGTGTAGGGCAGCCAGCCAGAGCAGACCTTGCTACCAGTCAGCCACTGGGGTGGCCAATAGCAGGGACCTACCCACAAGGACCCAAGGAGCAGGAGTTCAGTTGCTTACAAGTGTTTTGATCACCATTCCATCTGACTGTAGTGACTCTGAGTGCTTTTTGAAAAGTTAAACACTTATTTTTCTTTCAAACCTCTCAATCACTTGGAAAGCAAGCACAGATGAAGTCTGGAGACATTCAAACACAAAGGTATTGTGTGTCCTTGCATTTGTTGCTGTGCTTTTCAAATTAAAAGGTACATCCGTTTTACTCACGTTTCTCCTGCACATACAGATAGCCTTCCATTGTCCATTGGCTTGGTGGTCTGTAATCCTGGTTGGCTGATTTCATTCTTTGCATGAGTCTCTCCACTTCCTGCCTAGTGCTTTCAAAGTTATTCCGGGTCTAGTACCCAGAAAAAAGAAACAAACAAAAACCCACATTATCTCCTGCAAGTACTAAAAAACAATGAAGAACTAATCACTAATAATGCCAATGAGACTGTATTGCAGATAAACAGAAGCATTTGCTAGAGACATAAAAGGGGAAAAAAAAAAGCAATGAAGAATACTACTCTCTATTGCTCTAGAAACCTAGGAATAACAGAGTAATGAAGAATTCCACTTAAGCACACAAGTGTAAAGAAAACATAGTTGAGAATAGTAACATTCCTCTTTCTGCAAGTCACTAACCTCAGAAAGGAGGTATTTTCCTATCTTTAGGTATGCTCACACAGTATTTAGCAAACAGATGCAGGATTTCTCTCCGTGTACTCTAGGATACATAGACAGAAGGCAGGCTGAACAAGAAGTTGCTGATAGCATAGCACCAAGCCTGGAGTAAGTCCCACTGAACCACTTGAAGTACAGTGCAGAAAACATGAGTTTGGGTTAATGCCAGGTTAATTTCTCCATACAGCTGTGGTCTCTCCACACGTGGAAGAGACAAATGTACTGTGTATCCATCTCTGCAGTACTACCACAGCTGCTGATACCCGGAATCGTCAGGTTACCAGCACTGCCACGAACATTTTTTTGACAGGGTTATGCAAACACCATAGTTAAGGATAACATAAATATACTAAGTAAGAAACAGGTTACAAGGGGCAGAACTATGCCAAAAGCATGCAAGGACTGTGTCTGTCCTAAATATCGTGTGTGTAACCAGGCATCTGGCCAAGGAAGCAATTAGGTACAAAGATGGGTTATTCATATTTGTTAGTATCTATATGCATGTAAATGGGCATTTTTTCCTATTGAATTCAGTGGTGCCAGGGTTTCCCTCCACACACCTAGCACGGTATAGTAGAGGATAATTATTATGAGCTGCCAGAGGTTTGACAGGGTGCTACTAATATACCATATGTTGAACACTTTGTTCCTACAGGTCATAGAATAGAATAAAGATTTTTGTAATGTTTCTGCAAAGTCTTATGGACTCTAATCCTGACTAGTCAGAAAGATACTCTCAGGACTTTATACACTGGTGAATACTTTCCCCTTTTTGTGGGCCATTCATGGAGTTGCATAGTAGTATAATAATACACATGTTAAATCTTCTTCTTGAAGATAAACATTATTATTATAGAGGGAGGCAAAATTCTTCTCTGAACTCTTCAGATTATATCCTTAGAGTGAAGTTATCAGTTCAGACCAAAGTTGACAGAGGTCACTGTGAGACCTTCAAGAGGGACATGCTATTAAAGGGGGGAATGTCTCTATTTTGAGAACTTATCTCTGTTTGTCTACTAAGTTTTTAATTACTACTTTTAAGCAGCCAAGAGTTTGAAACAAATTACAGAAAACAAAGCCAAATGGACATACAAAGTACACCACTGGCCAGCTGAAACAGTAAAAGTGGCAACAGGTCATGTTAGGACATGGTGACTTGTTAAGACCTGTTGGTCTGCCACTCTCTGCTACTCCTATGTCTGCTACTGCTCCTGCTCTATCCAATAGGACAATTTTAAGAACAGAAACAGCAGTTCAGATCAGCTCTTCTCCCAGACCTTAACACACAATGCAATGGAGAGGAATACTTTTGACAGCTACAACAGAAAGGTTGAACACAATTTTCCTTGGACACTGTCCTCAGCTTGTCTTTCCATACCATCTGAGGTCGGTTGATGGTCTGAATGAAAAGTCAGTAGATAGCCCAGCTGGCAAAAGGAAGCTGTGGATCTAGATCTGGAGCCAGAATTCAAACTTCTGTGTGACAGCGGTGAATGATGTAGTGTATCCCATTATATCTTCATGTACGTGTTTCTTTGATATATAAATATAGTAAAAAATAATATCATAATATATTGTTCCTTCTGTCTAACTTTACATCTCCCTCTACCTCTGTAGTCTATTTACAACTTCAAGTTGTACTTATATAATATTTGAGAAGAGATTACATTTAACTATTTCTTAATTAACATTGAAATTTAAAAAATCCTTTAATAATTCTGTTTCTATAGATATGCGCATAGAAGATACTAACATATTCTGACTTACAATGCCAGTTTTGGTCTGTGCTGTGGGCTCATGCTCCTCTCAGAACTTGCCATATTAAAGTAAATAAATCTCCGGACTAAACCACATTTTCACCCTTTCACTGAAGCTGTGCTGTGCAACAACACTGACCCCTTGTGCCTTTATCTGGAAGAGTCTTAGTAGCAAACCGAAAGTAGCAAATACATAATTTTAAAGGAGAAGGCTGAGATGCTCTACAGACAGAGGACATCTGCATTTCGAACCAAAAGGAAAAGGTTAATCATCTAGGAGGTTTTGCCTTATTTCCCTAAGCAGCGTTTTAAATGACATCTATACCTACATATGAACAACAGACATAAAAGGGGAGGGGGCTATGGAGGTGTGCTGTACATGTTTAACTGCAGCAAAACCTGGAAGAGTGCAGTACGCCTAAGAATGTAGATCTACATTATCAGTGCTAAGGCAATGCCATCTTCCAAGTTTGAGCCAACATATGCCTCTCTAATAGCAAGATGCAACAGGGAAAATGTCAGTGTTTTATTTTCCACAGGGAAAAACAGTTGAGCATAGTAAGGTGCTCTTGTACTCCCAGACCTGTTTCATATTTCCTAAGTTCACTGGCCAAGGCACTATCCACAAAAGCTGATGTCAGATCTTCTAAACTGTTGTAGCTTCTTTGACTGTAGTGGAGCTACAAAAATTACTGCTGGGTGAATATCTTTTATTGCAGGAATGAAACGGAAAAGAGATGAAGTCACCCCAAAGATACAGCATTTGGAGCAAATGATAGAACTCCTTCACTTTTTTTTTTTATTTGTTCTGTACTTTGATGTTACTTGTCAAGAAAAATGTAGGTCTAGCCCAATATTAAGATGTTGAACTTCACTTTTTGACTTAAAAGCAAATGATAGTGGTTCTAATGCAAATCAGGTATAAAGATGCTGTGTATCTACTTACTTGTATGCCCTGGAAGTGTAACATCTGAATTACACAGTGAAATAAATATATGCTTGTATACAGCAGTTATGATGAGTGGAAAATTATGTTGACTCAATGCATTTTTGTTATTTCTGAAAGCTATGGAATTTTTGGGCACAGTTAATCTCATCTGGCTCTTACCACCAAATTCAGACCGGTACACAGCAAAAGATCCATCTGCTCAGTTGAGCGTAACTACATAAATAACTGATCCTTTCTTTTGATGGAACTTAATGCTTGTGAGAGCTGCTCACCATGGAAGAAGGCCTCACCATCTCTTTGATGCTCCAGAGCACAGCCAAAGAACTGCTTCCCCAGTATACTTTAAATACAGTGGGAAGCTAGCAGAGCGCAGGACAAGCTTTTTGTGGCAATCTGTGATCTTAAAGAAACAAACTGCATCATTCTATACCAATTGGAGCAGTTTTGGGATACCCACTTACTCCAGAAGACAGGCCCCACTCTCAAGAAAGCACTTACACATGTTTAAACCTATCTGGACTACTGTGTTTGCTGATCAAAACTTGGCTGCTGTCCTGCTTTTCTGGTTCTCGCTCCCAAAATTTTGACTTGGAAATCACAAATTGACTATCTGAAGACTATTTTTTCCAAAGTTATTTTTGACAGGAATCTTAATTACATTAACCTTACCAAAAATAACTTTTACTTATTCATATATTAATTTAATTTCATCTTACTAAAACATTGCGAGATTTAGAGTTCCAATAAAGTGCTACAAGTCTACTTTAATATCCTGAAATTAAATTAGCAAACAAAATGGTGTAAATACAAATCATCCTTACGTTCTGCAAATTGAACTGTAGTTGCTGCTTGTATGGTGCAAACTCCTGAGCCAATTCATACCCTTCATGGTAAAATGTAAATAATCCTTGAAGAAAGGCCAAGAGCTGAAAAGGTAAAATTGAGAAGCATTATATATTTTTAACATGTGCTTTTAATGCTCTATACCACAAACAGAACATACTCTAACTTATAAGGAATAGGTATTGTCTGCAATAGTGAAAAAGTAGTTCTTAGCAATTGCTATGCACTTTTTCTATTCAGGTGAATATTAGAAAGCAAAAGCTAAGGACACTTGATTTTCTATTAGTTTTCAGCAGCAAAATATGGCAAACAATCAGCAAAAAACATTCTGTGTCTTAGCTCCTGGAACACTCTAAGCTTTCATTACTCACAACAGCAAAGCTTTGCTGGGCAAGGAATGCATGGTCAGACCTTAAGAGAGAGAGGTGTTAAACAGGCTTTTGTGTCATGAAGTTGTCATTTTCCTAATAATTTAATTCACCGTCCTAGTAATTTTGTCCAGTATTTTAGCTGGAGTTTTTGATGGTGTGCATCTTCCTAGTTCATACTTTCAGAGTTCAAGTTCTTTTTCTTCAAAATATTTTTTCACTTTCTTCATAGCAATTGCTTCAGCTATGACCTATTTTCTACAAATGAGACTCTTAAAAGTATGTTTTGGACAGCTTAATACAACACAAGAAATCCAGACTATTTCTTCCTGCTCTGAAGAAAATGCAAACTCTATCTGGTATGTCTGTAACTGACTCCAACAGTACAGTTGAAGGCTGTAAAGGCTGTACATACCCAGTTGAAAATTCTTTTTAAAATTTGCTTTAAAATGATGTTTAAGTAGTAAAAAGTGCAACTAGACTTTCTGAATGCTTATTTTAGCTGTTGAATTAATGCATTCCTACCACATATTAGCTGTAAAAGCCTTCTAAACTTATTCAGTTCTAAATTTAAAAAATGTTTTGACATTGCCGTAAGTCTTCTTACCTGCTATTAAATAACAAGCATTTAATTTTTTCTTATGGACTGTTTTCTTTGTATATATAATTTCACTTACATACAACCAAGTAAAGAAAACAACAAAAAAAGAGATATTAACTTCATGTACAATAACAAAAGTTATAACAACAGGACAGATTTATCTTAGTATATTACAGCCATTGAAAAGCTCGTCATCTAGGCTAAGTAACTGGCTGTCCAGCTGCCTCCTAACTCAGTAAAAAAACCACAGGTATTCAAGAGCATAATTCTTTTCTCTTTTTCAGACCTCTCTTTCAGGATCAGATGCATGATCCAATAGAAACATTTAACTCTCTTCATTGATATTGAAGTAGCCTAGACTCAGGCAACAAAAATGCCATCATTTGTATTTAATGCACTTTTCTTTGTGTTACCAGTCCCATATATTATTGTAAGTGAAACAGCTTAAAAATGTAGCTTTTACTGTGTTTATATTTTCCTTAAATTTACACTCAGCCCTACTTGAAGAAATGCATTTAAATTTTTCTGCCTCCCTCTTTCCTATTGCTTACTAAGAGACTACTGTACTAAGGTGACACATATTTCAGGGGAATAGCTAAAACAATATTTTGCAATTTTAGAGCCCCCTCTATTCCATCATTGCAAGACATTCCACACATTTAATGTGCAAACTTCTGCAGCTTGACAGATGAGAGCAAGATCAAGGATGCAGCTCTCTGGGCAGGGGAGCTAACATGATGACTTGCTGCTACCAGACTGCGTCTTGCTCTCCCCTTCCCGTTCCTCCTCCCTTTCCCCATACAGCTTTGTCATGCATCCCACACATCCTCGTGCCAGCTCTGACATCACGGAGCCCTTCGGTGAGCATGTCTGCCTCGGAAAGCCTGCTGTTTTGCTGCATTAGTAAGTTAAAGCAGTCTGAGGTTAACAGACTATCAGTACTGGCACAAAGAGAAGCACGAAGGCATGGCTGGGAGGACTTCCCCCTTGTTTTTTACTGGTATTGCAGGATCAGCTGAAACCCTGGCCTTGGGCAGAGGTACCTGCCCAGGTCATGGAGCCTGAAGAACTGAGAAGAAACTTGGACATAAAAGCCACTATTTGTGAGGCCTCTACAATGGGTGTGAATCCCTGAACTGCATCTCACCACCAAACAAACAATGAAGGCAACACAGTCAAGTGAAGGGCTTCACAGCTTCTGTAAACTCTCTCAGCTTTACATGATCATCTGCCCAGCTAAAACCATTATCTCAGCTAAGGACCTGGTCCTGAAAGTCTCTTACTGGTTATTCAAGTTGTTCTGAGGAAGGTCCAAATACAACAATTTATCTTAAAATCTCCAATTATGTAAACAGCTAGAAAGAGTTCTACAATTTTAAGGTTTATAATGTAATTCTAGAAAGAATTACATAAAAGAAAAGAAAGAAAACTAATCTTCCTTTTTAATGAATAAAGTACAAAATAAGTAACTAAATTATAGCCAAGACTCTGCTCCAGCTGTGCAAAGCCCGTGCCAACAGTCTAGATCCAGTTACTCATTTGCCTCCCGAACTACAGCTCCTTCAGATAACAGCAGCATAAGGACTCCTGTGCTTACTCTGACTTGTTTCAGTCGAAAGGATGTGGATTAACTTAACCTGTAAGTAGGAACCTGCTGGTAAATCCACCCCTTTCAGCTAAAGCTGCACTGCGGGAGCAATATGGGCGCTCAGCAAAACTGCAGCCAGAGCATGTTGGAGCACACCAGAATTACAATAAAGGAACTAGTGGGAGAAAGTTTCAGTATGTCAGTTTATGCCTGAACTTTAAAGATCAGTTTAAAGAGCATTTCTGGAGAATGTACTATAAACTGTTTAAATTTCAGCTTCAATACTTAAAGAAAACCATTTTCCACCATACAAAATGCTTTTATGGAGTACATGGAGAAATACTGAAGAGGAAAATATTTAACACAAGATGGCAGCAAAGCTGAATTTATCAGAAAGCAAAAAAGTGCCAGAAAAAAACCTTCAGAAAAATCTGAATGCATTTTAGTTAAAGTACTGCTCAGGCATTTTGGCAGTTGTGCATTGCAGAGGATCTGGCCTTGAGGTTCTCTTGGTCAAATACTCTCTGAGCACTTAGAAAAATAGGAATAAAAGAAAAGCAAAACTTAATTTGTGCTTATTTTATGCAAGTCCTGGACCAGCTTGTTCAAATTCTGTGTTGAAACAACTAACACCGAGGATGGCATTTGCTTCTATGTACGTGTCACTAGTGGTGGAAGAACAGGGATCAGAAAATGCCCTGTACCCAACGGGCCTGTGCTGTTAAGGCATCTTCATAATCACTTCCATCAGGACAGGTACAGTCACAGCATTGCATGGAGGAGATCTAAAAGCCAAGGACTTTTGCCCTAGGCTTATGCTCACAGTGGGGTTTTCTTGTTGCTGGTGTTACAAGTGGCACTGCTGCTAAAGGCAGGCTCATAATCCTAAAGACATTTATACTAAATAATAAAGAAAAACAGCCCTTTTTTCTTTCAAAAAAGATTTTCAGAATGTACTTTGAGGTGGTCTTCACAAGTGAAGAGGTGAACTGCTTCACCAAGCACCACAGACAATGCCTGATGTGTTCATATCAACAATTTTTCATTTCAACAAGTACCTTATAGTTACCTCAATCTGAAATCTAATCAGTCACATCAATAAAAAGCAAGGCCTGAACTCTGTAATACAATGTTAGTCGCTACCCCAGCGGCATGAGGATTTCAACACAGAACCTGAAACAAACTTTATTTATTTTTATGTAGATCTGGTGACCTCAAGACTGCCTGGTCATTTCATTCTCACAGGAAGAAGGCTGTACTTAGGTTTCGCATAGGGGAGGAATTTAACCTTTGGCCTGCAGCACATCAGCCAGAAGTCCCTGTCTCCCTGGTTTCATTTTATTTATAAGTAGATAGCACCACAAGGTACTTAGCCATCAGATTAAAGTGAATGTAGTTAATAATGTAGAAAATCCAAGGAAGAGGAAATTGAGTTTAACATCCACAGTGAAGTCTCATGGAACTGCATGCAATTACAGGCAGGGTTTGTTGTTTGTTTGTTTTTTTTCTTTAAATAAACACTTCTGTGCTTTCATGACGTTTAAAGGACCACCCTCACATTTCAGACAGTTACTGCTTATGAGCTCTGCGCCCTGATGCTTACAGGCCAAAGAAGTCCTGGCATTGCTGAGGGACAAAGTGGAGCTCTCAGAAGGAGTTTGTATTTCTCCTAACAACCGTAACATCCTCAGAAAGCTGCGCTGGTTTGGACTATCTTCTCTGGGCCCACAAGGGCAAAGCCAGGAGCAGAGATTATTGTCACTTCCTTTGTTTTGTTGTTTAACTCACTGTAAACTAAATTTTAACACTAATCTATCCTTGAGAAAAAGTTTAAATTCATGATCTGTACGAAAAGCTTTAGGTTGGGTTTTTTTTCCTTGGAAAAAAAATCAAGATCTAGGAGGATCACAAATAGGCAGCTGTCCATTACTCACACTCTAGTACACAATGACTCCTTGAGACTAGATGCAGAGAACAGCAGAGAAATCCAGGGTCTGGAGCAGCTGCAAAAGTCTACTCTAAATTATAATCCTCTATTTTGAGCATGAGTCATTAACATTTTGTACCTTAAAATGTCTCCCCACTCTCCTCCAGGAAGGAACATTCTCCACTCTTACCAACTTCTACTGTCCTACTGTCCAGGTGTAACCCACTTGGCAGTTTTTCTAGGCTACTTCTCCCACTCTGGTTCCCAGACCATCCTTATCTTTTGGCATAGACAAACTGAAGATCTCGGAAGGAGCTCCAGCAGATCATTTGCTTTTGAAGTTCTATTCCCATGTCATGAACTTATCTTTCTTCCACACGGGCATCGCAATTTCCTCCTTCACTGCACTAACAGCCTTTCTTTTATTTTGTTAAAATCTCCTTCCAAGAGTCTATTTGTAACATGTCAGACTGAATTATATGGAGACATGACACTGAGCTGATAAATCAGACACGAGCAGCACATGGACTAGAAGGCCCCACAACTAGCAGAACTCCTGAGGAGGAATGTCTATAGACGTACCACCAGGCATCTTCTAGCATCTGAACATCCGTGGAGCACACAGAGGAAAAGGAATAATATGGCAATTCTTTTGAAACGTGACTTTAAAGTGTTAGGCTTTGTTGTTATCTACTTGCACCTAGGAGCACATGCTCATACTTCCAACATCACTTACATAAACCATGCATTTTTAGAAAGCCTATTCTGAAGACTTTTTTTTCTTTGTCTCATGGTGTTATAATTTACTTGGCATACTTTGCCTTATGGGTTTTAGCAAATGCTTTTATTTCAGCATGCTGTATGCAACAGACTAGAAACAAAAAAATTAAGAATATTGAAGGTTCAAAATTTTATAACTGATGTTATAATTTAAGCGCCATTTATATTCAGATTTATTATTAAAAAAATCACATCTGAAGCCAGAAGACACTGCCTGCAAGGGCTATCATTACCCAGTCACCAGAGTATTTCCCGTACCTGTGTGCAACGAACAGCATACTGGGCTAAAATGCCTACTGATCTGGCATAGGATGACAACTGATCCACTCAAAAGTGAATTTTACCTACTGGATGTGTACACCTGGTGACAAAAATACCCAGGTCCACAAGACTGAGTTTACCAGTAACCTCCCCTGCTTGCTTGCTCAGTATCAGCACTGATGAGTTGATAAAGCACTCTTTCATTTTGCTAATTCATAGCTAGTGCTGTGATGGCTGGCATAGTGTGGGGACAGCTCCTGGTCAAAAGGATAAACCTCAGTATCTGCAGCTAAAATATATAAAATCAAATTTATTTTTCCTCTCTGTCTAGCACATGGGATGAAGGATGCCCTATTTTAACTATATGCAATTATACAATAATATATCCCAATGTACAAAGTCTTCTTAATACAGAAAATTTCTATTACTTTAAAGGAGGTCCTACACCAGGTTCAGAGCTAGGTCAAGATTGCTAGATTCTTCCAGGATGTGAGCATTTTGCAGCAGTAGACAGAGAGAGACACTCTGGATTAATCTGTGACAGGTAGAAAAATGTTCTTATTTCGGAATCCGAGCAAAGTTTTAGTCTCTAAGATTTGGCAGCTGTATGCCATAAAGATAGGATTTCTCTAAGTACTGCTTGCTGAATCCAGGTTCATTAGTTTGCATCAACGTCAAACATTCACTATACAATACATTCTCGTCTCATGGAAAGGAGGCATCTGAGAAGCTCTTCTTGGTGACATTGGGTGTTAAGAGATGTAATTCAACCTGTTTCACAGCCAAGAGTGCTGCTTTGGTTAGTTACAAGGAAGCTGGAAGATGGTGCAGAGAGAGAGAAAAATTTATACTTGTCATGTTCCTCTTTCACAACTGATGCTCTGCTATGCTCAGTATGCTTAACGGGAGGGGACAGATGACATTGGAAGTTCTCTGTCAAGGGCTAAAGGTACTAACTAAGGCAATTGGCAAGCTAGTCCTGTATGACATGAACAGTAGTAATAGTACTAATATGCCACAGAAATATGCTAGCACATCATATTGAAGCAGCTTTTGGTACTGACTGACCCAGAAGATAGTTAGGAATGGGGGGCAGAAACACCATCCAGGAGAATATAGCAGATCTAAATACGGACTTTGGAACACAACCGTATCTTCCTCTTTTATGGCATGTTAACATATGCTTTCTTGTATGTGCAAAGTCAACTAAAGACAAATGATTCCACCAACAAAGAAATAAACTCACCTACCCTACACAAAACCTGATTTTTCACTTTATTTCATGTATAACTTGGAAAAACATGCATACACTGCCTACATGGAATATTTAAATCAAAAAACTGGCTCAAAATTTCAGCCATGAAACCATGGTATTAGGAAACATCCACTGTGTTGCACAGACACAATATTACATCTTGTCCCATTAAAATGTTATGCACACTCCAAGTCATCAGACATTTCACTTCACAGTAGATATGATATTCATACATAAACCTTTTAATAAACACGGAAAGTGTCCAAGCCAAAATCTTAATGTCTGTCTATATACAACCAACCTACGATCACAATTTTAAAAAGCGAGCAAATACATATTTTAAATTAAAATTTCAGCTTTAAATGCATACATTCTAAAGAAAACAAAACTTACAGGTTCAACAAATTCAAATTTCTTTTTCTCTTGTACTTCTTGAATTTTAAAAACATATTCTAATGATGCTTCATAGAAGTTTTGATGTTCTCTGTCAATCTGTGTATCTGCCTAAAAGACAAAATGAAATATAGAGCACATTAATTTACTCTTATGATTGTTTTAAAAACAATTTTGTCAGTAACAAACAGATCTTCCGTAAGATTACTTTACAAGCTTCATGGGGTTCAGTTTTCTTCCTAAAAATTAGAATACCTACTTAAAACAGATAAACACAAGTTTAAGAAGCTAACATTACACATTTTAGCCTCATGCCTTTCCCTCACACCTTTTTGATTTCCTCTTCTTTTTTGCAACTTAAATATTCTAGTTTTTAAGAAACCCTGGAGGGAAACAAAGAAAGGTGGCAGCAATTCTGTCCTTGGTATATGGAAAGTTTAGAAAAAGAAATAGAAGCGAGTAGGATAGGAATTAAGGAGAGATAAGAAGATTAGTATTTCTATTGAAATGTTTGAGTATCACATGCACCAAAATGTATCTATTTCTCAGCTTCAAATACCTTCCCCAGACGGTATTTTCTTTCTTAAACAGACTGTCTTTAACAATGACATCTTGCAACTTATTATTTCATAGTGTGAGTCACATGCTCTTGGAGTATAAACATATTTAAGTCCTTAACCTCATAAATCAATTATTTTTCATGTTTTAATTTTCAGATGCAAGAACTACAAGGCAGTACTTGTCAGAAGTGCCTGAATTATACCACCCGACATGAAGATCCAGCACCAAAATAGTCTTCTGCCTAAACAACTAAAGAATTAACTCTTATCAGCTGATAAAGAGTAATAGGCTTTTATCTTCAATTTAAACAAGCCATTTAGGAGAGAGACCTAACAGACAAGCAGTCTAACATGTGGATAATGTCTAAAGAAGAGGTGCAGATTTCATTTTAATTCATCCATCTTTGTAACAAATAATTTTCTCAAGCAAATCTCTTTTGGGCTGCATTAATTAGGTTTTGGTCTTAGGTCAAAAAGAAATTTTATCAAGCATCGGCAATATGAGTAAGCCTAGTCTAGCTATTTTTGATGTATGCCAGTTGTGTATATCCTCTAGTTCAATTCCAGCATTACAAATAACAAATATGGGAACTGGAAAAGCCAGATGTTGCCTTTCCTTGATAGCAAACATTAAAACAGCAAACACATCATAAGAGAGGTTTAGTACTTTTAACAGTACAATTGCAAAAAGTCAGTGTTTTCCTTCAGGCAGGACTTGGTCATCAATAGTACCATATATCATTAACATCGCTTCTTTAGTTAAGGATAAGCTAGTATCATGATTTGGCCACACAGCTCTTAACAATATTCATCCACTTCCCTAGTGCAATGCTCTAGCGCTACTTCAAAGCATGGGCTTCAACAATATGTTTCAAATGATTCAGTACTAGCAATTCCTTCCCATGCCTATAAAAACCTAATCAGAAAATTAAGTACAAAACCTAATATTATGAAGCAGAAATAAAGCTCTCAAAATTCCAATAATCAAGTGCTTTACCACAGAATTAACTCTTCCATGTGCCATTCACATAGTGCGTTTGGCTACTGGTTTTTTTTTGCTACTCTGTGTTTTATTTCACAAAAGGTCTATCACAAAGGCAGTGGTACATAGCTGAACAGAATCAGGTGTCACCACTCTGGGACATGATCCAGCAAGTCCTCACTCACAGAAGATCAGTCAATAAGCACTTGAGACAGACCTCAGCTGTCACATTTAATTGTAAGCAAATAATCAAATCTATTTTTAGAAATGAGCCCTTTCAGGCTTCAACTCAGAAAAAATACTTAAACACCTAATTAAATCCACCTCTATTCTGAAGAGCTTTTAAGCAGATTGTAGTTGTAATGATACTTACTACTACAAAGTGATACTTATGACTACCAACTGACGAGTACCACCAAATACAGATGGGTTCCTAAATTAAGGACATAATCACCACTAGTGTACAGGGAGTAAATTATCATTCCCAAATTATATGTTCTGTAGAAGCTTATGAATTTGTGTGAACACTGAGGATTCAGATTTGGAAGAACTACTTTGAAAGTGATTTTAAAGTTTCAAAAGCTGAAAGGTTTTTCACACATTTTTCTGTGACTTCAAACTGCATGTAAAAAATAAGAAGATTTGATGGATATGATTCTGAGTGTCTACTTGTACGATATCTAGTTATAGTGAGTAATATTTTCACTGATGTACGATATCACTAAAATGCATACCAGAACTTCGCATAAGCTTGCAAACTGAAGCCTTTGCTCTATATTTATGCCTGATTCTGGAAGAGATTTCAGAGAAATAAAATCATCACTCCATTCTGGCTGTTTCTCTGCTCCACTGCGGACTTCCATAGGCAGTAAAAAGACAGTATATGAAGTTTATTTTTGATGCTAAAAGCAAAAAAGTCTAATCATCTATGTAAACTGCATAAGCAGTCTTGCAGGCTCTTAAAATATCCAACACATTCAATTAGATGAACATATGCAAACCACTCTCTATAGAATATGTTCAGACCATCAACCTTTAGATGCCTAATTAAGGTGCTCTGAATTGCACTCAAGTGAGATAAGTAAAGTAGCCCAATACAGTACGAGAACTACTCCTTGCTCATCCCAGTACTCTTTAACTCATAGTGTGATGAGGTACCAAGGAAGAAACCTCAACAATTCAAAGAAACAGCAGGTTAAAAAAGAAGTAGTATTTTTCAGTGTGACAGTAGCAGTCAAAAAATGCTATTCCCATGTCATCCAAATGTATGATGTTGGCTTGAGGCAAGGACTTCCCTTCATTTACATTAAGAACTAAAGTCCCAGCCACCAGCACTGCTTGTTTCGTTGCTTGTGCCCTGGCTCTGCTGTGGGCTGCTCCAACGAACTCTGTCCTGGACACAGGGGCTATGTGTAATGGGGCTCACCTGAACCAACCTGGATGTGAGGCAACAGCTATCATTTGGATTTTGGGCCAGGAATTGGTGCTTGGCCTCCTTTTATTTATGATGCAGCTACAGGCCAAAAGTCTCCCTGGTTAACATTTTTGGTACTGATTCGCTATTGTACCTTCTACTTACGGTGCACCTATGTTGCTGATTCAGCACACCTACAGCTGCATAAAAACAGGGAAGACAGAAACGACAAGTTATGCCCTAGATTCTTTACAAGTGGGGCATCCAGAAAAGCCAGAAACCTCAGCTTCAGTTACAAGATTTTTAAATACAGAGGTGTCACGTAAGGACACAGTGGAAAAATTTATCCTGGTTTTCCATTAGTTTATATACTTGAGCCAAATCCATTGTTATTCTACCACAGTTTATTAGATTCACAGTTGTTACTTTTCACTTCAGTTGCTGTTTTTAGACTGTAATTATTCTCATGTCTCAAGAGTAAAATATTTTATTTTATTTCTTTTCTTTTCTAGGGTAAAGTGGTGCTTAAGTTCACTTTTCCACATTTTTACAATAATTTTTTTTTTCTCAGCTGGTCTTTAGCCTCTAACAGAACTGCTGCTTCATCAATACACAGAATATTTAGGAAAAGTGAAAGCTGTACATATAAAACTTTGACATACAAAGGGAACAATTAACCAATCCTACATAACTAATGTCTTATCTAGACTGATTATTAGACAGCAATGGCAATTCAGGAGTAGAAGCATTATTACAAATTTTGAATTGCTAAGCCTCATTTGATTTGAATTATAGTATTATTGGTAAACATGGAAACAAAAATTCTACAATTTGTGACTGAGTGATGGTCACATCTTCTTTGAAAACTCCATCTGCAAACTAATCCCCATGATTTAAGAGTCACCATGACAAGAGTAATCCCATCAAAATAATTTTTAACTACTTTTGGCACAAATCCCAAACTGTCATTGATATCAAATTGCTGGGTTTACTGTAATTTGCCTCAAAGACAAGTCATAATTATTTCTACCAGCATACTGAAAAGCTGGTAGAATCCAAAGAAAAACCTGGAATCCTCCTGTTAAATTGCAAGTCTTCATGGTTTGTTTATTTTAACAGAGAAGAATTAGCCATACAGACTCTTCAAAGCTGAAGTTGTGGATACACTTTCAGGGCATGATGCTGCGATCTCAGAATAAGGTGAAAAAGAAGAAAACAGAAGCATAAAAAAGCATCACTAAAGTGATCTCAGTTCAGTCTCCAAGATTAAAATTTATGTGAAACAGAAGCATAATTTCATCAAGTAATAAATTAAATAGCAAAAAAAGCAATTAATTATTCAAATGTTGCACATATGCCTTATAAAAGTCACATTTTTATTGTAGTAATACAATTCTGTTGTTGCAACCAATAAACTTTAGTTGTACTTGAAGTACACAAAGTTGGACACATAGAACATTGCCTTGTTAAAATATTTAACTCTTATTAGAGTCATATTAATCGCACTCAGGAACTAATATTCACAACAAGCGTGACTACAAGAAATCACTACAATTTCACATAAACAAAATACAGCATGTCTTGAAGACAAGCAGTTTGTTATCATGATCTCTATGCAAATGTTAAACTAGGTAAGAGTATGTTTAGTGCTTACGTCTTGCAAATGAGATTCTTTCTTCTTTGCTGATAAATTTAAGTGCTTCTCTAGGATGGAGTAATATTTCTCACTTTCCTTGTCAAACTTCTTCTTCCCATCCTGAAAAACAAAACAAAGTAAAGTATTTGACTAAATATCACAGCTAACTTGAATTAAAAGAAAGAGTAAGTGCCAAAATACACATGATTATAAAGCCATTTTTGTTGGTTCCAGTGTTTTCAGAGTTTAATTCTGATTGGGCCTGAAGATACTATGAGGACTGATTCAAGTATTAAATGTGATATTAAGCAGGATTTTTCCCATAAATAATAAACCTACACAAGAGACTCACATAGTTTCCCATAAAAAATATAGATGAGGTTTTATGTAGGTGGTATCTTGCTAAGCAGACATATAATGCAAAATAATCTTGCCCAAGTTTTATAAATGTACCTACCTGTCACACTGTCTTTGTTGAATAAAAACACTGTGAAAGAGGTAGGCGAGTATAACAAATCTGATGATGCTCTAGGCCTATCCATTGCATTTCAGACTAATATGCTTATTTTCCACCCACACTCTTAAAATACAAGGATGATGGAAGAGCACATACGTGGCTGCAAAAGGAAATTGGTCCAAAAGTCTGTTTCCAATAATGTTTTGATGTGTCTGAATATTTAAGCTTGTCTCATTTAAAGACTTATCCTGCCTTTTTCCTTTCCCACTCCTCTTAAGTTTTTCCCATGATGTGCAGACAATCCTCACTTTTCTATCATAAGACTACTTTAATACATGATAATACAAAAGAAAGCTATTTCTATGAGTAAATTAAGAACCATCTTATTTTCTGTAATCTAATTTAGAATTTGTACTTCAAATCTTTTAAAATCTGTTATTCTGAAATTTAAATCTGAAATTTAAGAAAAAGACAACTTTCCTAAAAGGTTTTCCATCTTTCAGGAAGTGACAAATTTTAGGAAATAGGAGAAGGAGTTAAATTAAATATCCCATCAGAGTATTAATGATAAAAATAGAATTTTTAATTATAAAGTTATATAACTTCTAATTAAGAGCAACTTTCTGCCAGTGACTTTTACAATCTTAGGTAAGTCCTAATGATTCTTTCTAATGGTTAACAAGTTGAGTATTTTGAAAAATCAAACAAAACTCAAGATGACAAGTCCCACTTACACATGTGCAAAAGCTATTAATGGTGGAAAAACTAATCACTGGACATAACACAGTAACATCAGGTCATCTTCAGAACTCTTCCTGACCCCTTTCTCCCTAGAAATTGTTATATACAGAAACAAATAACCACCCTGCCTTGTAGCACCACCCTGTTTTTTTTTGTTATAGCATGAGTGAGATCAGTTAGAGAAATAAGAAATAGAAGGAAGAATTTAATGCCACGAATGAAAACTTATCAACCAGGTGTAACAACAAACCACTTACTGATTAGCTCCAGTGACTAAAGTTCATGATGGTAATTATACTAGATTATAAAACACACCATATACTTTCTAACCAGCAAAAAGTTTAAATATATTTAGGATGAAAAATATGCACAATTTAGTGTTCTCATTACCTCACAATAGAAATATCTTCAAAAGACATCATAAGGAAAAGAAGGGACTTAACCCAATCAAATATTAATGAACAATACAGAAAAATTCCCAATGCCTTCTATATTTAATTGCAGCTATGCAGCTATGAGGAAAAGAAAGCAAAGAGGAATAAAGAAAAAAAAAAAGCTTGTATTTTGCCTAGCAAGGAAAAAGCAGCTATATGAATTGTCTTCCAAAATCTTTCCCAAACACATTCTTAAAAGAAAGAGAGAAGGCAGAAGGCAAGACTCTCCAAATGACTGACAGCCAAGAAATAACCTCTGTGGGACTGAAATCACAGGTCGGTTCCAGAGCCACAGTTTTATTTGGGAATACTTAATTGTCAGGTCTTTATGATCAAGCAAGAGCAACCTGAGTATCTCTACATCTCCTTCAATCACAAACAGAAATTCAGTTCAGTTGATCACACACCACAGATATCTTTTGAATAAAAGGTGCAGTTAGTTGCATACAGTCTTACCTTCTGAGATGATGTTAAGGTGCTGCAGCAAAAAAAGTATTATTTTAAAATCCAAGTGACACAAGTGGCAAAGTCACTACCTTGTGGAAATCCCCAAGTCAAAGGCAAACTCAGCTGATGCAATGAAAAATGCAAAGAGAATTACTTTTTAATTTTTTTTTCCATGTCACTGAATGGAGTCTGCTTGATCCCAGTTGTCTTTGGTCACAAGTTGCTAGAGTTCAGTGGTGGATACCGTGTCCAGGAGACCATATACTTCAGAAGGTAACTTGTCACAGCCTTTGACAAAAAGGCCTGAGTGCAGATGACATATACTGTACATCTGGGCTTGACACTCCGCTTGCCTTTGCTGCCTCAGAGGCCTGACTGAAGGAATAAGACATGGAGCCACGGGCAAAGCTCCTTCAGGATTACCCGTGTCAGACGGTGAATCACGCAACCAGCCAGGTCAGCATCAATTCCTTCTCTAACAGACTTATGATATGAGCAGTAGGTATTCCTACTAATAGGTGAACTATTTGTCTCAGAATCAAGCCTATATACAGGTAATGGATGATCTGAAGTCTAATCAGCCTCTTGAGCTCACATTAACATAAACATAACCTTTACTAACAAGATCTGGAAAAGGGTCTGGAAGTCTAAGTTGCTCAGTGAGCGTCAAAGAGAAAGGAGTGAAAATGGGAGCTGGCCATCTGAAATAGGTCCTCTTTTATCACACAGCATATCAAATGCACATCAATGCCAAGAGAGATCTTTTCACACATCTAATATGGTACCCAGTGCACCAAATCCAGCCACTTATATTTTGTGCTAACATCTACAACAAAACCTGTGAATTACCTACCACATTATCTATTCTCTTTATATGTAAAAAGGAAAACACAGAAAGTAATTTATCACATCTAAACAGATACAATTCCACCAAGAACAAGGAAAAAAAACCTCAGATAAACTAATTGTGGTTGCAAGGCGTCTCCTCTCTCATGTGAAGCTTCATGAAGATCTCTGTGGCACCATCCGTGAGGACATGCAGAATTTGAAGGCTCTCTTGGTCTTCTGCCAGCACTGCCAATCCCCTCCCAGACTGCACCTCTCTGCTGTAACAGATCCGCTCAACCACTATCTTCACAGTTTGTACACCAGTTAAGTTAAAGAAAAAACTAAGAATTTGGAGCTTCCTTGATACCAGGACAACTTCTGGCCCAAGCGCAATGTTTCCAGGGACAGTACATCCTATTAACTTCTTTTTTTCCAGATTTCAACACAACAAAGTTTCTCCCCTCAAAGCTAGAAGCTGACAAAGTACGGAGAATAAACCAAAGTAGACTGAGAATAAAGACTAAACTTGGCAGTTTTGACTGCATCAGTGTCTTTACTCAGTGATACTTCTGGGAGTAAGTTTGCAGTGACAGCAGGACCATGTTTCCGGCACTGTACTGATCACTCAGACATGTTTATGGGAAAAGACTACAAAATACTGGCCCCAACAGGTGAGTGAGTTCCCTTTGCTTGAAAGGTCCTCTGCTAGTCCAGTAAAAACCACATATTTGAATGTACTGAAGCCTCTGAAAACTGTTTACTTCATAAAATTAACAAAAATCATACACTCAGAAGCAGGTGACTCATGTTCTGGAAGAGAAGAAACACTTCAGTTTATGCCAAGATAACTCTCACCTCGCACACTCAGCCGGTGACTCACAGCACACAGGCGCATCCTAAGTGGAGCCACAGACTTACCTCATTCCAGTTTTAGCCTTTTCTTCTGCAATCCTCAAAACACTCTCTTATACACAGCTGCTGCCCAAATTAATCATCTGAATCCTGGTCCCAGCAATCTGTGCCCATGAGACTGAGAATCCTGCTTTTCCACATGCCAGGAGGTTTACAAAGAAAGTTTCCATGAGAAACTATCTCCTCAAAGCTTAGGAGACAGATTGCTTCTGCCTCTATATTCAACACTGGATCAACCCCAAGAAGAAAAAAGATGTGGTTGGATGGGAAAGCTCAAGCTGTACTGTTTACCAGAACAGACAGCACCAGCCATGACACAAAGCATAATGTATGCGGCCATTAGGAAGATGCTATTCCTGACCTCTGCACTGTGTCTCTTATTCCCCTCAGCCTTCCTGCAAGTCATCCTCATCCTTTCTCTTTGCCCTGGAAATTCATCAGTCATTCCTCTCAAAATATCAGCTAGAACATGTAAAAAAACCGTGTGAGATAATTAAGAGGGTGCAATAAAAAAAACGAACACAGAAAATACAAAATACTAATACTTGACATATTTTACACTCGTGCAAGTCATCAATACCTTTTGTATAGACCCAGTTCTACAGACTCTAAGCACTGTAAAGGTCTCTATAGTTGTTTAATCATTCTCAGGTGCATTAGGTCACTAAGCCTTAAATCAGTTAAAAAATATTTACAGCTTTAAATGATTCAAATTTCCAGCAACCCCATTAGGAAAGCCCTTAACCAAATGCTCATCTTCTAGCATGTAATAGAGTCTTACTAATTTCCACTACCCTCTTGACAGAGTCAAGCCACAGAGTACCAGATCCAGGTTTAATTCCTGGTTTTGTTCTCTCTGCTTAGTTTTCCTCTATAGCTTTATTTCAAAACTAATTGGACTATCTCAAAAAAGAGAAAATTATCTTTTCAGAAATAAATTTTGCTCAAGATACCACTTATAGATGTGCAAGTTAGAAGTTTAACTCAGAAGATCTTCTCCTACCCTTCTTGTTTTACAGATATCTATGGGCTGTGAAATGATCAGACATCAGTTATTAAAAAGGTGACTCAATTGAGTCAGAGAACTTTTTTTCTGTTCAGAAAGATTTGGATTCCATGCTGTAACTACTCATATGCATGCAATGAATCACTGGCATGATTCCTACAAATTTGAACCATAAGTTGTATTTTTGGATGTAAAGCAGAAAGAATTGTTATATTTTAAAACTACTTCTCTTTTCCAGTGGCAACATCAAGAAAACAGATTTTTTTTTTTTAATGGTCTAAGTTTGCCACTACTTTGTGTGCAGTATTTTACGTAAAAAATGTTATATCTATCTTCAGAATTATTATATAAATTACGCCTCTCTATTTTTCATAAAGAGCTTTTGCCATCCTTTTCATTTCTTTCCGTATTTTCTAGTTGCAATGACTTTTGGTGCTATGCTTATCTATTAGCATATCTTCGCTAAGTCTTACATCTGTCCCTAAACAAAATATTTTTGCTCTTTGTTTATCCCAGGATTTGTATTTAAACTTCAACATGCTAATCTTTAAAACAAAACACCCCTGCACATTTACTTCAGATTCATTTTCAATAACAATATCCTTGCGTAACCATAAAATAAACATGTTTTGTAAGAGGTGATTTTAAAAGGATCAAGAAAGGAAATGAAAATAGAAAACATTGCCAAGAAACCATTTGGAGAAAAAAAATTCAATGAGAATCCCTTACTTAATTAGGAAACAAGTGAACATTGTGAAACATGGCTGTGATGATTTCTTTTTTTCCCCCCACCCAAAATTAGCACACATTCTTCTCACCAACTCAAGCTGAGATGCAGAAACTGTAGAAGCTGGCACAGAAATGCAATAGTAAGACTTGAATATAGATCAAGTCAGACATGTTTTTCAGTGGAAGAAACCGAAGGCTATGGTAAACTCTGCTGAGATCAATAAAGCCACATCTCCTTTCTTTCTCTTTGACAATAACTGCAAAAATAACAAACTGGAGATGGTTCACTGGTGGAGTTTTAGACTTCAAATATATTTTTCAAAGCCACTTTTTTTCATTACCTTTCAAATCAAAATTCAAAATGTATTTCTACAAAGTTATTGAAATTTTGTTTGGAGTTGTAAATTTGGGGGATTATCTCTTACTAAGCAGTAGGACAGAGAAATATAGAATTGTAGACTAGAAAATAAACTAAACTTAGTTTTGGAAAATCTCATATGAGCTCAGATCCTGTGGATTTCCTGGAAAATGTGAGATTTCAGAGTCTCAGAACTTTTCTTTGGATGAGAAAAGAAATAGGTTCACCTTCCATTTTATTTTTGCCTGAGGATTTTCTTAGAATTCGCATGGAGGTGGTTGGTGGGGTTGTAGTTTTTGTTTGGTTTTAATAAAATTGAAATTATCATAGGCATCTGACACCACAGACTGCATTTTGATAGATGTCTGGATGGGGAGGATTTCTTTTGGTAGAGATTTTGATTTGTTATGTGAATGCTCACAGTTCAGTTATGAGGCCAAAAGAGATTTTCCAAAAGGAAAAGTGAAAAGGGGATACAAAAGTCCCTCCTTCCTCCTCCTCCCCCGCATCTGAATTTAATGTATTGTGAGACTATAGGGTTTCTCCAAATCTGTGAGAGAGCTAGGAGGTTAAGGGGCATCATTTATGCATTTTTAGCAAATAATATGAAGTGGAATAAAGTTATATCATGGTTTATAAAGAAATTATTGCTGCTTAATATGAAATAGAGTTAATATAGTAATGAATTATGACTTCTGTTACTCATAACTGCTCGTGAAAACACTTCCAAATTGAAGCTGAATGCATCATGTAGAAAGTTAAATACCCTAACAACTAGAAATCTTTCAGTCAATTCTTTACTAAAAAAGAACAACCATATACAAACCATGAATATCTAGGAAAGAATATGGTGTAACACACAAACAATTATAATAAAAAGAACATATTGCAACTATGAACTGTAACAAGACAATAAACTGTGAATACAAGAGTGTTTAGCAGCATTAAAGCCAGGAAGACAAATATTAAAAACTGGCAGTTTAAAAAATAACTTCAATTAAAATCAGGTGAGATATGCATAAATTTAAAACATACTTAAAAAAACCCAAAAATAATTTAAGTTTAGGATGGAGTTCACATCTGTGTAAAATACTGAACAACTCCGCAAGAGATAATTTACTTTCAGGTTCACAAACTTCTGAAGAAAATTTTCTTTTCCCTCTGTAATGCCTTAACAGACACTTGTTGACAGACACTTGATGACAGATCAGGTACTTTCAAATGTGTTTCCTGGAAGAGGAGAATCCTACAGCCATTTCCTAATACTTCCCTATGTAATTCCATCAGATGCATACAGACAGGAGGTACTTACCAAGTAGAGGCTAAAAAAAAAGCAGAAAAGTTTCATTATTTCTGAGATCTAAAATTCTGTTCAAGTTAAGGAGCAATTATTATTAAATGAACAAATGTGTTTGTAGGATGTCATTTGTTTCTCTCCAAAAAATTCTCTCTTGAAATGGAAAAAAATATTAAAAGTTCCCAGCACTGCTGTGAAAAGACATGCAAACCTGCCAATACTGGCAGGTTGCTAAGCAGGACACATTAAATTCCCTGTTATTCAGCTGCAGAGTTGTCTCGAGTTTATTTGGCATTTGCTGATTCCAGAAGTAGCTGCTAGATGTCTGGGAATCTGTTAAATCCCTGCCCAAACAGCAGGACTGGTAAGTCTACACACGTAATCTAGTTCCATTGTTTACTGTCTACTAAATATGAAGGATTTTTTCTGGAATATCTTACTTGGGATATTAGCATGTTATGGCTTAAATAATATGAAGAGGTTCCCTAGAACAGCAGAAACAGACTTTTTAAACTCTTCTCTGAAGCAGGTTTAGGGTAGTTTACTAAAGTTGAAAATGTTTTATCATAACAGCAAGAGGATCTCCTGTTCCTGTACAAAAGCTTGTGACTTTACATGATTTAGAAAAGAAAATTACCCATGCTCTTTAGGAATTCAGAAAGAAGCTTATTACCTCTGTACACTTCATCAAAATTCATATGGAATAAACTGCTCACGTCATAAGCAATGCAGATATTTGTTAGAAATCAGTATAGCTATATATGCTGAGCAGAAAGTAAATGACAACAGGAGATACAACCCAATCCTATAATAATGATAAAACGATGATAATGATAAAATCCAATGATAAAAGGAAAGAACCCAACTGAGATTTTGGGCATGCTATTTTTAAAAACTAAAAGTCAATCAGCAATAACACATGTTGTGATTTAGAATATTCAAAACGCTGAAGTTACTGAGCTTGCAACATTATCCACGGAAACCTGTTGACATTAATGCTTACAAAATCAGACCAGAGAGGAGACCTTCTCTTCGTGAGTACAAAGTAGTTGTATCTTTTCTCATTATCTAGTTTCAGCTCAGATAACAAAGTGGGGCAAACAAAAAGAAAATAAAGTTTACAAGAAAAGACAAACATAACACCATTGCGTATGTCTGGTGGGTTGTAGCTGACTCTTCGATACAAACAGTGCCACACATGGACTGCGCGGACAGAAGGAAGCAACATTTCCAATGGATCATACTGAAGTGGATTGCTCTTACTCATGGGAAACAGGCAGCTCCAATTTTTGCCTAATCTTCCACATCAGCACCTGGACTAAGCAGGGACAAATCTCTCAGCTTCACCCATGTGTAGACAGCCAGTTGTCCTTTCAAGTTCATTAGTCATACCAACCTGTTACCCAATTCTGCGCCAACAGTGAAAAAAGGTTTGTTTTTCTTGATTCTCCAGTTCTTATACTAAGGACAGAGAAGACAGACTTGGCTCTATAGTTACTAATGTAAGCGCACAGAAATGCTAAATATACGTTTTCCAGCTATGTGGAGTGTAATCATGGCATAGGGTGCTACAGGCACAATAGCTTATGTAAGCATGATCTTTGCACTTGACAGTAAGGCTCACACTTTCATCGTAACAGTCAGAGCGGTGAGCTCCTCAACTACAAAAAGAACATCAAATTTTTAAAACTGTATTACACTAGTCAACAACTTCTCTTGATCTCCACCACTGCCCCTTTCCTGCCATCACTCATCCTCTTTGTCCATTCCTCCATCTTCCTAAGTGGCCATCACCCATTCCCCAAACAGCTGCCTTGTTGGCACCCCACACCTGATGTTGCTGCTGTCCTGGCCCACGTTCCTCTCATCAGCATTGGCTTGCTTTCCTCCCCACGGAGACATGCTGCCATTTCAGGTTCTCTGTGTCTCCTTTCCTATGCTAGAGCCCCTCACAAATGAAGTGTATTTCAGGAATGTCCCAGTACACCAGTAAACTAAAATAGGTATGAAGAGGCCATTTCATCTGCACAGTTAGCAACTATCTTTCCTTTGTGCACTTAAAGCAAAGAAAGTGCAAAAAAAGCTGCAAAGGAACATAATGTCATTCAAATAAAGCAATTCTGACAGACTAGCTTATAACATCACATACTTGCTGCTTTATTTTAAAAGCAGAAGATAAAAATATCTCTTTCTTAAGTTATAACTTCTTTTTGAAGCACTCTTTGGGAATGTCTCTCCCGTCCATGCCAACCAATCAGCCAACATGGCTGAGTTCAGCGTGCCAGCAGCACGTTCAGCACAGCTCACAGTCCCATGCCACCTTCCACGTCATTGCAATGGGACTGCAATGCTGATCTGAGGAAGAACTTGAGGCACGTTATGAGAAAGTTTTTTTATTAATACACACAACTGGAAGCTGTGCTGTTTACAGACAGGAAAAAAAGGAAACAGTCTGGGGTTAATGTCAGAAGTGATTTTGTTTTGTTTTGAAAGAATCTATTTTCAGAGTCCCTCTTACCACACTGATAAAGGAACAGAAACTATCACTTCGGGGTGAAGAGTCATGCGTCCCCAGTGGTGGTGTTAAGCTCAACCAGTGCTCTCAGTTTACTTCTCGGGGAGGGATGATTTTCTCATCAAAACAACCATCTGAGACCACCCCTTCTTGGCAAGCTCCACAGGAACAAATGGTTCTGTGGTGGCTACTGTAGCCTGAAAGATCATGAAATAATGAAGCTGGTTCACGTGGTGGAAAGATGGAGTTCTTGGTGCTGCCCTATCTACACCAAGATAGATTAATCTATCTTGTTTCAAGATAGTTTCAAGTCATGATGCCCATCTTTTGTTACAGTATGGAAGTGATACTTTCCAGCTACTATCACCCACTACACTTTGGAATAGAGCTATTTTATACTCGCTTTGCCAGAAGCGAGATTGCTAAATGGTAAGAGAGCGCAAGTTTGTATATTCCCAGGCCCCTACAGAACCTGCTGCAGGGACAGAACAAGATACTGGGTGAGGGGAAACCTATGGCGATACAGCCAAGTGTCCCAATCAAATGATTTTCTATTTAGAACAGAAAATGCAACTCTGCCATAGGTATGGAATAAAGACCCACAGACATCATCTGAGTAATGCCCAAATGTAATATATCTATTTTTATGCTGTTATCTTAAATACATCATAGAAGAAAGGGAAGCAATGGAGAAAGAGATCTTCATTTTTCCCTGAATGCTGAAGACAACCCCAACACGTAACAGAATCAAATTAACAGATTAATTTATACCCACATAAAAAGCCTCATGATTTCAAGTGTTAAAGTGTTTGGTACAGCTGTGGCACTATGCAACAACCATGATCACAACTCTGAAGTAATCCCTGTAGGGTAAGAGAATGCAGCTGCCTTTCTGAAAACATGATGAATTTGGTTTGATAAAGGATGCCAAAACTCAGGGTGGAGTCTTATTTTGAGTGCAGGGGGGCAGGGGAAGTAGGTGCCTTTGACTAGCTGAATGAAGACTGAGACCTCGTACAGGGAGCAGAATACTAAACTCTCTGCTTCCTCCAAGTCCTGTCCTGCTCTGTGCCACAGACAATTGGCCACCTCTGATATTTCTCTTAAATCCTCCTTGAAAATTCTTGAAAAGTCTCATCAACAACTTTTAGACCTGTTTTTCAGGCGTGGAATGTAATCCTCTCCATGCTGCAGCTGAACGCAAGGCTGGAAAGGACATAATTGATGTGTAGAGCTACTGTATCCTACTGAGACTGAGAAAAGTTTCCTTTTTTTTTTTTTTTAATTGAGAATATTAAATCCTCTGTGCCTCGAAGCACTCAATAAGAAGTTCACTGTGAACTGGAAATTAAGTTTGAAGGTGAATGTCCTTGCTCATACTTTTAATCATGGCTCAGGAGTCCAGCAGGGTTCTAGTAGCTGTGTGGGGTCAGGATGCAACCTTCCCTTCCTGTGACACAGATTACAGGGGCTTATTTAAATTAGGAAGGAGAATGCCTTAATTTAATTAGAAAATGTGCATGTTTTCTTGCATTTTTGTTATTTTGCAGTTATTTTTTTGTTTTACTAATTGTAGATTTTTTAAAAAGAAATGGTTCTTTTTGACAACAAAAATATACTGCATACTCACTTAAGCAATTCCACCAATTGACACATTTATTCTAAAATTTAATTCTTAAATGTTATGGCAGAACACAGTAAATTACATTTCCTATTTACTTTATAGAACTAATTAATTTACCCTTAATTTATACCTGTTTTCTTGTGGATGCAAATTAGAATTTTATTAAAGTGCAGAAAAAACAGAGCTTCAGAAACTGGTTTTAGTTAGCCAGCTGATCATACTAACTTTTAACAGAAAGAATGCATTTAGCCGAATTTATTGAAACAGACTTTGCACATAATACTAACTGGTTTAGTAACAAACACCTGCAGTTAATGGATTGAACTGACAGTTTTTTATGACTGTCCTCATAATCTTTATGAGATTTGAGTTTTTGCTCAAGGAGTTTTTTAAAGGAATACACTAAAAGTGAAAGAAACTTTTAGGATTGTTCTCTTTTTTGCTGTTAACTTCCTAAACATTTCTCCACTTTGAACAAAACAGTTATTGAACTGAAGTAAACTGCAATGAGAAAGTAATTTTGCTGTATTTGCAGAATGACAAGAGCTGTCCCAAGTAGATTAGTTGCTTCAAAAACCTCTGGATCCAGGTGCTCAGCCAGAGATATCTCCCAGATTAGTGGTTTGGCATTCGGCAGAAGGAAATAAGACTGGCTGAAAAGATGAACTGTGTGCACGCTGGGCTCTTCAACCGCTGTTTTTGAGACTTCCCAAATATTTCATATACAGAAGCATAAAAGCAGCAACGGCTACTTATACCGTAGCACTACAATTATTTTCTACTTTTTAAAAAATGATTTTAACAGAGGACATCTAATTCATGCAGGTCTTTCACAGCTTCCTATTTCCGTACATTTATTTGAATTTATAAACTTATTTTAAAGTAAAAAAACATTTAATCTCTTTTTAAAATAATTTTTATACTATACATTTTCATTAAATGCAAATTATCAAGGGAAAAGTAGACAAATGCAGCTGATAAAGCAACAGTCCATCTACTTCAAATTTTAGGATCTAGGTCAATTCACAGAAGACTCTATAGCCAGACACTGAAACCCAGAGAGAAACAGGAAAAACCAAGATGAAATAACAAACATTTTAAACAATATTTAATATGAAGAAATTTTCAAAATGTCAAATGTTCTTTCCACTGTGACAAACAAAATTTACTATTATAAAATCAGTATTTTTTTTCAGCTTACCTTCCTAATTTCTCAGTTCTTCCATCTGTCAATACTAGTTTAAAAAGATATAAGACTAGACAACATATTCTGAATTATTTCTCGGATAAAAATGATCTAGGACTAACACCTTGGAATTACATGTATTTACAAATGCAATTTACAACTGTTTTACAGTTCACAAGCTTAATCCAAAACCTGAGAATTTATGTAAGTAAAAGAAAACCTAAAGAAGACCGATACTTCTCTGTCTAGCAGGGAGAGATACTTAAACACAATAATATCTAAAGCGACTGCCACTTGAGCTTTTTATCGGTAAAGCAAATTTTTGGTTTGCAGCTGTATGGTGACCATCAAGTAGTCTCAGTTTCTCCTGCTCAGTCATTTCACCTTATGCTTCCTTCCCAATCCTCCAGTCCTCCTTCTCCGTCTTGGCAATACCCCCAACCTACTGCAATCCCAAGCTGTGTCAGCACCACAAAATTTTTTTTTACCTGGTCTTTACTGAAATAGAACAACAGACCAATCTCAGATTGCCCCTTGGGATCTTCTAATGAGTAACTCCTCCCTAACCAGACAATCTCTCCCATCAGCGGAACTCATTGCCCTTTCCCCATTAGCCAGACCCTTACACAGATCGGGTTTCTCATACTAACCCCCATCTAAACTAAATTACAGCATCTCATGCAGACTGCTTTAAAGGCCTTGCTGAAATGGAATAGTCTTGATCTGCTCCATTTCCTTGCCTACAGAGTATGTTACCTTACCAAAAAAGAGATCAGGTAAGTCTGGTAGTAACCATTTTGGGAAACTATGTTGCATTTTAACTCAAAACATTTGGCCATCAATTATCATGGCCTGGTCTCTGTTTCTGCTTCCTTCCCCCGGCCCTCTCCCCTCTATGGCTCAGGCTGACATTAAAATAGCCCAAAACTAGTGGACACAAGTATCAAACCTTGAGTAACAGACGCTGCTTATAATGAAACACCTTACACTGCACCTACTAGAGCAAGGTCATTAAGTTTTCTCAGTTAAAGGACAACAAGTGCTATAATTTGATTAGGTAGCAAGGAAACCAATTCACAAAATACGCATTCTGGCGTTTATAACTGATCTTAGACACCTATCTAAAACTCTCCTTTGACAGCTTTCTGACAGACTTAAAAAAATTGCGGGAGGGTTTCTTGTTTTATGGTCCTCAGCTTCCGGACAATCCAAACAGAGCACAGAGAGAGCATGCCAGCTCCTGCACGCCTACATGACGGGAGTACACATGTGAACATAGATGCAGGAAAATTAATCCCAGCAGTAAACACGGATTCATTTCCCAAGTAGAAAGGAATTCACAGCTTTGAATGAATGAATGAAAGTAGATAATAATAAAAAATAATCCTCCTGGCCAAAATAAATAGTTTTATGAAACAAACAGATGGAATTGTAAGGAGGAAACAAAACTCTCCTTTTAAGTCTTAAAAACAAAATTGCTTCTGTTGTCTTTGATCTGATTTAAGTTGTACTAAAGGTCAACGAACGTTGGAACAAATATTGCTAAATACTGTACTCAATGGATAAGAAGAAACATGAAAGTTTGGCCTTATTGTACATAACACATCACACAATGATCTCACCAAAGTTACCAGCTGGGGACTTGCAAACCACATTTACCAAATAAGGCAAAATGCTTCATGCCTGAAATCCTTTCCCAGTTACCTCACCCAGCTTTTGCTCGCGTTTCTACAATAATTGCAGAGGTCATTTTTTAAAACTCAGATGGAGTAAATCAACAGGCTATCCAATGCAAAGCTGGGTTTGTGTAGTCTCTGGAGAGAACTCAGCTTTATTTAAACTGAGTGTGTACAGAAAAGGAAGAGCTGAAATATGTGCAATAAAAACAGAAGAGCGAGTACTATAAATCGAGACAAGCAAGTGATGTAGAATTGTGTATTGCTGGTTTGATTACAAACACTAATGTTTTATGGGGAATGTTTCTCAGACTTGTTGGGTACCTTCAGGTTTTTGAAGTGCATGTGAAGAATTGGTCTTTAATGTTATTCTTGTGACGCTCCAAAAACACTTGAACTTTGCACTCTGGGTTTATGCCGTCCTTGTATTTGAAATATAGCTTTGTAACGTCAACAGGATATATTTTTATACTCCATATTCTCTTTGATTTCTGTGATGATATTTTTTGCCTAAACACAACATAGTTTTGAAGAAAGAATAAAACATTCTCATTCTATATTAAACAGAACAATAGGGCAGTTCTACATAGTTCATCATGGTAGTAAAAACCTTGAAGTTGCTTATTATTAAAAAAAATGGTGATTGTCACAGTGAAAACTGTCATTAATTTATAACATTTTTTCCTTTTTTTTTCTGCATGTGTGTGGCAGGGCAGTGGGGCGGATTGCTTGTTTTTATCTCCAGCTGAATTTTATCTAGTGTTTTAGAAAAGAAAGAAAAAAGCCCAGTAAGCACTTCCAAGTGCTCGCTCTCATAATCTTCCCCTTACCAAAATCTGGCAGTAGTATCTAATATAATATTCTACTATGTATATTGGTAACACAACTATGTAATAAATTCGTTTCCTCCAAAAATTTGGTAACACAGTTTAACATAGTACTAAAATTAATAATTTCAAAGTCCAGTTAGAACAGAGAGAATCCAACACTCACCACTGCTTATAAAATACACTCTCACAGCAAAAGGCTGATCACAAAGACGAGATGTTTGCATCGCTACCTGCTGCTGAAATTGCCAATGCAAAAGGCATACATAAATAACCTCGTGCTTCTATACCTAGTCTCTTAAAATGTTGGTCCATGAGATGTTATGATGCAAATTAATTGTAAATTCTAGAAATATAAATATGACATAACTATCAGCTGTCCTGTGGAGTCTGCACCATCTCAGCCTTTCTTCAGAAGACATACACAGAAATGTTTTGGGGTTTTTTGGGGGGAGAGGGATGACAGAGAAAGGGAACGAGTTTGGTTTTGATATTAATACAATTCTACACACTGTTGTAAGTTAATAGGGGAAAAAACAGCTCAAACCTGGTAACTTCAGAGCAAAAGTAACAGCTGATACGTGGTCCATATGCCTGGCATGTTTAGAGAAGACCTCAAATAAAAAGTGACATTCTGTGGAACTTGCTGTTGAAATCCAAGCAAGAAGAAAGAGTCTAACGTTTTTTATTTGGCTATCAGTTCAGATCACCTGAGTGGAGTTCAGAGCCAAATCTCTGTGCAAACCTTCATTAACTGCAGATAAATAACTAGCAAGCTCAACTTGTCACATAAGAGTTCATAAATGTTCAAGGGTTGAGCCCAGTGAACAGAAGTGAAGGCAAGTGATCTGATCATGTTCTCTACCAACAACGAGTTTCGGAAAGCCCAGATTTTGACTCTATTTCATATTGGTCTCATTATTCCTAGATTCCATGTTGCCATTTTGTAATTACTAGAAAAACAGTATTAAATGTAATTAATCTCTCATTTCTTTGTGTTGATTCCATTTAGTTAAAGGCCAACTCTAATTGCTTCTGGTGATAAAAATCAACTCAGAATTGAATGTTTGTATCAGAGTCTGGGTTATACAGGGGTCTGTACCTCTCATTTTTGAGCTTGACAGTTGAACTTCATGGGCAGTGCAAGAAAAGACAATCTGGGTTATACAGGGGTCTGTACCTCTCATTTTTGAGCTTGAACTTCATGGGCAGTGCAAGAAAAGACAAGTTTATTTGACATTTTGTAACACAATGAGCTCAGAGAGCTCTCTACATGGTATTAGTGTGTCAAGCCAGTATCCTGGACTTCCCCAAACACACATAGCAGTGCATAATAAAGTGCATCAGACACTGAAGTAAGAGTTAGCTGAGTCAGGCTCTCTCCTGAACTCATTCAGTAGACTGTTGTGTGACCACAGGCAAGTCATCACTGTTTGGACAAATTATATAAGATGGGCAAATGCCCATACTTTATCTGGAAGGGATAGGGAAAGGAAACCAGCCACTGCAACATATCGAACAGAGGGGACTCAACCTGTCCTGTAGTGCCCTGCCTTTAATGTTAAATACTTACTGACTAAAAAAACAAAGGAGCCATCTTCAATTAGATCATTAAATACGTGTTGATACTACTGAGTGATATATTCAAAGGAGACATGAGTGTCTTATACAGTTCTGCAGAGAGCCCTGTGAACCTCCTGTGGATCATCTCTCTGATGTACCAGGACAGTCAACAGTAGGGCAGGTTAGGCTTTCAAACAGGGTTCCCTGCAGAGAAGAATGATATCCCTTACACTATAGGAACATCTTCATCAATGACCTAGATGGAATGTGCCCTCATCAAGATTGCTGATGATACAAATCTGGGAGGAGTGGCTGATACACCAGGAGGCTGTGCTGCCATTCAACGGGATCTGGACAGACTGGAGAGTTGGGCGGAGGGGAACCTCATGAAATTTAACACGGACAAGTGTAGAGTTCTGCACCAGGGGAGGAATAACCCCATGCACCAGTACAAGTTAGGGGTTGACCTGCTGGAAAGCAGCTCCATGGAGAAGGACCTTGGAGTCCTGGTAGACAATAAAGTATCCATGGGACAGCAATGTGCCCTGGTGGCCAAGAGGGCCAATGGTATCCTGGGGTGCATTAAAAAGAGTGTGACCAGCAGGTCGAGAGAGGTTCTCCTCCCCCTCTACTCTGCACTGGTGAGGCCTCATTTGGAGTATTGTGTCCAGTTCTGGGCTCTTCAGTTCAAGAGAGACAAAGAACTTTTGGAGAGAGTCCAGTGGAGGGCTGTGAGGATGATTAAAGGACTGGAACATCTCTCGTACGAGGAAAGGCTGAGAGACCTGGGGCTGTTTAGTCTGGAGAAGAGAAGGCTGAGAGGGGACCTTATCAATGTCTACAAATATCTGAAGGATGGCTGTCAGGAGGATGGAGCCAGTCTCTTTTCAGCAGTGCCCAGTGATAGGATGAGAGGCAATGGGCGTAAACTGCGGCACAGGAGGTTCCACCTCAATATCAGGAAAAACTTCTTTACTGTGAGAGTGACGGAGCACTGGAACAGGCTGCCCAGGGAGGCTGTGGAGTCTCCTTCTCTGGAGACCTTCAAAACCCGACTGGACGTGTTCCTGTGCAACCTGCCCTAGGTGATCCTACCTTGGCAGGGGGGTTGGACCCCATGATCTTGAGAGGTCCCTTCCAACTCCTTTTCAGCTATCTCTGCATTCTGTAATTCTGTGACTATGAAATGAAATGGTAACACAAAAAACTGAAGAACGCAACTAAAAGCTACTGAAAACTAGAACTAATTTTGTGCTGGGATTAAATTCCAATTTGTAAACAAACTCCCAGCCCTGCATCTCACAGCAGCATAGGGGTGGGACAAGAGAAGAATGCAGTTGTACACAAAAACACATCAAGTAGGAGAGTGAAGAACAACCATTTCAGAAAAATCTGACCTCAAGTTCACAGTAAAAATTCTTCTCAAACTTTTACTTAGTTCCTGTGCAGAAACAGTCCCATCTGTTTGCTACACATTCACAATAGCAGTATAAAAAGTATAAGCTTTCAGTCTCTCTTTCCAGTAGCTCTTGTTCTTCTTCTGAGGTTGGTTGAGTACAGCAGAAGCACAACCTCAGCGAGATTTTTTTCATACCCATTTAACCTTACAAATGGAAAAGTTCCCAGAAAATTTTATGAGTGCCAATACAAGATGCAAAATGCTTCAGAACTAGCATATTTATGTAGACAAACAGAACTGTTATTAATCATACCTCTAACTGACTACTGCAGCCTTTATGCATCTCTGAGACTGTGATCAAACCAGTCACTGATAATCACTTAAGACTCCAGGATGAGACTGAAAATAGCTATTCCAGACTAACAGTTTATTCCAACATCTTCTTCCTCGATATCTGATTTCCTGGGCTGAGAAGTGAAACCTGGTATCGACAACCTGCACTGTTTCTCTAACACAGATGTAACACTTAACACCAGAGAACTGGCTTAAAGCACCAACTGGAGTACTTTCCACCATGGGCAATAAGAAAATCTCTGGGCAATATGAAGATGAATACTCTGGCAATATGAATATGAATCACTGCACCGCATCAGCTGTGTAAAGTGGGAAGCAGAGACAGAAAGAGAGTATGCCTCAAGCATGCTGACTTCTTTTGGTCTTCATACAACAGCCACTTCAGGGCCACTGTACCCATAGCAGCTGTTTGAACGCTCTGTGCAGTTCTGGGTTAACCCATGATGCAATGTAACGTAAATGCAGATGTCCAAAGATGAACAGAACTCCAGATGGTAAGAATGTGCAATAATAGCAAGAGTTGCACCCTATGCATATAATTAGTCTTTAAACTCCATTTCTAAATAACCTCCTTCTCTGAAGGAAAGAATTCAGTATAATTTACTAATACATGAATGAGTATGGCATCAAGTATGTTCGAATATAAATGCTTGCTTTCAGTCCAGCCTTCAAAACACACTGATAAACTCAAATAAACATGAAATGAAAAAAAAATGTTTCCACAGCCACTTACTTTTGCTGCTCCTATTTGCTCTTTACGGAACTTCTCCAGCGGTGCTATTAGCACATCATTAGCATTCTGGATCTGCAAAGTTAAACATAAACCGTATCTTTTAAATACAGAATATTTGCAGAAAGTGAAGTCACTGTAATTCTGACAATGCGCAAGACTGAAAAATTCATGACCATAACATTCTGGTAAGAGCATATGGGTAGGAGTCAAATAATTATGTCTTCTTTACATAAAACATGCAACACACATGCTCACTGGTCTATTATGGAACATTTCCATGAATAACTAAAGCAATTGTAATGAACGATGTAGTAAGTTTATCTGCAATATACAGAAGGGCTTTCTGGTATTTTATTTCCATTTCTTGCATCTTGCCTAAAACCAGAATAGAAAATGAAAACTTCCAGGAACATGTTTTGGCAGAACACAGAAGACATAGTAGTAGTGACAGTACTGCCTAAAAAAGCCTGTGTTTACAGAATCTGAATCTTTGACAGATGAATCTTTTCAGCTATCTCTGCATTATATACCTAGTTATGCTGAACAGAGGAGAGTAAAGCATAAAGAACTCTACAAAGAAAAGTGGACAACTTACAAAATACTCTAGGTTGGATTCCTTCACTTTTCTAGTTTTGAAATTAATTTAAGATGTCCTGCAGCTATTTTTATCACTTTAACCTAAACCAGTGTTCCTAATGAATTACAGTTTTCCCTTCATGGCCTCTGTTTATTTAGTGTAAACCCAGTCCTGGGAACCCCTTTCTGAAGACCATTCCCAGCAGTGACCACCCAAAGTGGTCCCTAGTCATTTGGGCTGGAAACACACATGCAGCAGAATACAAATGTCAGCCATGCCACCATCATGCCACTCACTAAAAAAAGGTAGCATGACTTCACCATATGCCTTTTAGGGGCAGGCAGAATAACCAACTAAATTGATTTTACTGCAGAAAAAACAAGAGAAACTGAAAACTGCCAACACATCAGAAATAAAGCATAATAAAACACATTACAATATTCTATTATACAAACTACAGGCAAAATTTTAGGTTTTCTGCATGAACAGCTTTTTTTCTCCTCACCAGTCCACTCTTTACCATACTCATCACATTCCACATTTGGGCTTTGGCAGGTTTGGAGGTCTGGGCAAAGCTAACATGTACCTAAGCCAAATGTGAATGAATACAGCTCTTGTGACTCTTCCATAACAATAATTGATAAGTTACATTGTCAGTTGAGCACAAAAACTTCCCAAAAGGCTGTAATAATAAACATATAGAATAAACCCATTGAAACACAAACACATTTTCTTTCCTCCCAAACCTAACATTACAATTCAAAAGACCACAGAATCACCACATGTCTCTCAGAGGACAGAGTTTCCGGAAAAGTCGAGACTCTCTTTGACATCTTAATGTAACAAAGTCCAAGACAGCAAAGGCAACACTTGGCATGGTCCGATGCACCAATCAAAATGGGCTACATTTAAAGACAAAAATTAGGCACTGAGGATGAGGAAAAGTGTTTTCACTGCATTCAACACACTCCATAAGTTTGACCAGAACAGACTACAAAGCTAGGTTATTCTCCAAGCAGACGTTTCCCCAGAACAGATAAGATTTTTTTGGCAACATGGCAACAGCAATCTGTCAGACTCAACACTTTCTACAAGGAAAAGTACATGTACTTAAAAGATAATCACTATCCCAAGGATCACTAAGCAAGGCAGATTAAAATTAACAGGGGTACAAAACTGTTAAATGACTTGCCCACAATCAGCCAGAATTGCAGCACATACGTCTGGAAGCAGCAGCTGCAAGTTTTTATAGCTTACAGAGCATGTACATGGCTTTCGGCACATACAGAAATCGCAAAGTTTTGCTGGAGTTACTGGTACAGAAGTGTGGATGCATCTTTTCTTTCTTTTTCATGTACAAAAGGAAATTTTTTCTCTGCCTTTTAGAGTCATTGCTATATACAGCAATTATACATTAAATACCTCACAGTTCAATTAAGAGAGACATACATATTATTGAAGTAGTTACTACTGATATCAGCAATCACTGCTAGTCCTGTTGCTAGTCATTGCCAAACTAACTCCACATGGAGCTGAATACGGTTCTTCCCTCTGCTCCATTTTATCATGTTTAGGCAGCCTCCATGCCACACCAGGAGACCTCACTTCATGTATTGCCCTCTTGACAGCCTTAAAATGACTGAAACACAACTACCACCAGTCTTGCTCAATGTTGCTGCAAAGCAAATGAAATATCCTACTTCACACGGCACTGAGAGCAGTCATCTTGGAAGTAATCACAGAATCACAGAAACACTAGGT